>NC_056728.1:816457674-816672674 GCF_019279795.1 Protopterus annectens | reverse complement strand
TATTTGCCTTTCCTTGTGCTTATTTTGGAAAAAGAGCATTTTGCCTCTCATTGAATGTTCTACTGCTTTACTTGCTCTCAGTTCATTATCTAGCTAGTTGGATAAAGTAGTGCATTTTTACACTCTTTCAAGCTCTTTTCTGTGTTTTTTACATGAAGAAGACTGAGGATTTTCCATCTAGTGGCAGTGGGTGGTAGCTTGGTCTGCATAGGTTGGGGAAACATACTAGAGATTCCTGCTTGCAGTTGTTTATTGGCCAGAGGCCTTACTAAGCAGCTTACCTTGTCTTTAGTGCCTGTATAATTTCTGCACAGTTGAGTGTCTGTTGGCTCATTTCCACAAAACAAAGTATTTTTGCTGAACAGACACACTTTTATAAGCTGTTTAAAGTACACTGCTGCTGGTATCTTACATTACTTATTGTGAATCCTTGTGCCTTTCCTTAAGTTTATGTTTGTGGTAGCATTTCACTCCATACACTCTTCTACTGTGCTTTTACATTAGGAGGACTGGGATTATTCATCTGGTGACAACAAGTGTTTGTTTGGTCTATCTGAGTTGGGGAAACACACAAAAGGGCTCTCAGTGTAGTCATTTTATTGGCCAGAGGGGTCAGTAGTCAGTTTTCTGTTTTTCCAGTGCTGGTATAAATTTGGCACATTTTCACAGAACTGCTCACCGTGCCAGTGCCCTGTGCAGACACAAACATCTAGAAGCATATTTTCCCTTTAGAACTGCTTATAAATGGGGTAGCCTGTAAAGCAGTAAACAAAGAGAAAATACCTTGCACACTGACAAACTTAGAGCAGCAAGTTTGAGCATCGAGTGGCAATACTGTTAAATTTAGTATTTTACAGCCTAGACTCCCTCCAACCCACCAAAAAAAGCAGTTTAATAGCCTTATGTAAGCTCCCATATGTCACACCCTTGTAGCTCACCAACTAGGGGACAGGACAGCATGGATATGCAATTTCCTAATTGCTCTGCAGCCAGCCTGGTAGATATGAGAATATTGAGACAATGCAGCAATTGTCTCGTGTTTACTGACTACCACTTAATCCTTAAATTAATAGATACAGTATGCAAGTGGTGTACATACACAGTGTCACTGGAGGCTAAACTCTCACATAGAAGCACACATCAGGTTGTCAAAACCACACACAAAGCACTCACCACACAACACTTACAATGACCAATATATGTTGGAGCACTTAACAGCAATCTTCCTAAAGAATAAAGACTGCCTAGAACACCCACCTTTAAAGATTATCTTCAGCAAACTGAAAAGCACTCAACAAAAGCACCACCTAACACCATACTTACAGCCACATTCAGTGAAGCCCAGTATACAAAGCCCATATGACTAGCAAATACACTTCCCAAGATTCTACCCACAGGGTACTCCTTTATAAGACATACTGATACCCCTCTAACTAGGCGGAAAAAGGAGAAGATTATGGGTAGTTACCTATCTGATGCTAAGATCCACCCAAATTCTACATGCAGTCAAGTCACTGCACCATAGGTACCAGCATGATTCCATCATAGTCCACATAGGTGTGAATAACCAGAGACTGGACATTATGTGTCTCGGGCTGGTATGAACCTTCATTAAGCAGCATATTACCTTCACCATGTATGATGCCATGATACTAACAAAAGATGATTGATTTTAACAATTGGCTGAGTTTCTGGTGTCATTCTAAGGGGATCCAGTGTCTGTCAGCAGAGGAAGACATTGTTAACAGACCATGTTGTTTTGCCAAGGATGGTCTGCACCCGACCCCTCTAGGCTTTTGAATACTGGCTAAAACTTTATCCTCCCTGTGAAGGCCGCCAGCCTAGCTAGATAGAATTTTATAGATAATTCTATGTCATTTGTAAATATTGATATAACCCACAGGCTTGGTATACAAATGTAAATAGAACTATATGTCATGATTCAACTATATGTTGTACTGAGCTTCAAAATGTAACCACAGTGCATTCTGCTGAAAGAAAGCTGATAAGTCAAGCATTGTATGACTGTTTGATCTCAAGCTCAGAGACAGGATGTCTGGACTAAGGAATTCTTTCCATTGTCTTAAGACAAGAGTTAATTGCTAGATTTTACATGTAAATGTCTTTTATTGCTGTGGCTTCCTGCAGGTACAGAATTACAGAAAGAAATGTAGATTTTGAGTTTCTGTTAGCCTGGAAAACTAAATCAGAACTGCTAAAAATGATGTAATCTGAAATGACTCAGCAGTACTGTGTTATCAATTTTAGGACAGGGAGAAAGGAAAGCAATTCGGATTTTGTCTGGAGAACATCCCCTCACCAGCATTTGCCTGTTCTGTAAGTAGAATTGAGAACAGTGATTTATTTTAGAGATAGATAGAAATAGCTAGATGAGTCCAGCTGTTTTCTATATTTATGTCAGCCTATTCTACAATATTATATTAAAGCATTTCCTGTGATTTCTGAACTTTTGATTAGCACTGTGTTGAATTGATGAGATCTGTCTTGTGTTTTATTATTTATTATTAAATATTTTTAAACCTTTCAACTGTGGCTGTTTTCTGTAAAGGTAATTTAAGTTCTTAGAGTACATTGCATGTATTTGGTGATACTGTCCAAGTCACTGCAATAGCTTTAGTCCTGTGTCACACCTACTATTTGGATAACAGTAATATTGCACAATGAAATTGGTCACCCTTTGGGAAGGCCTTATTATTAACTGATAAAAGTAGTTCGTAGCAGTGATTACTACCTTATAGCCTGGCAGGAGGGGGCTTAGCGGGAGAACCTGTGCCAGCCTTCCCCAGGAGTGTCTGTGGGTTTATATATAAACCAAATCTCAAAGTGTGTGTGTGTGTGTGTGTGTGTGTGTGTGTGTGTGTGTGTGTGTGTGTGTGTGAGCTACTTGGGCAGGGACATGAAGCACTGGTTGGACAGAGAAGGTACTGGAGGTTTTGGCTTGACTACTCAGCTGGGATCTGAACCCTATAGCTGTGCCAGTGGGGAGTCTTATTAGGGATCTGAAGAGAAAGGGTGAAACAAGCCCCAGACTGACTGTAATCTCTGTGTGCTCTTAAGGGAAATTGTACTTTACTGTGTGTATACTTGTTATCCTTCCCAATATGCACACCCCTCACTGGTACTAGTGGTGAAGATTGAGGCTCCTTGATTACTGGGACAGTGCATGGGCATCACATATTAATTGTTTGGCAGTGGTGGTATATCCACATCAAATATTAATTATTTGATTGTGGTGAGTTAGCCACATCATATACTAATTGGCTTGTAGTGGTGTGGATATTGAATTCCTGTAGCTTGTGGACAGTGATCAGCCATGCAGTGAACAATCAGAGTTCAGATCACAATTGCTTTATTTCTTTTATTAGCTTAGTTAGTCAGGGAGAGCAGGCAAGCATATCATCAGAAGAGTATGGCAAGCTGACAAGGAGCCAGTTGGCTGAGATGTGCCAGGCTAAAGGACTGGTGCATGGAAGCCTAAGGCAGACATGATTGCAGCTTTGGTCACAGCTTATCAGAAAACAGCAACCAGGAGGACGATCAGACTGGCCATGGAGATGTACAACACTCAGAGAATGGACAGCTCAGCCTTTCTGCAGAGGACTTAAAAATCCATCTGGAGCTAAAGAGACTTGAGTTGGAGGCCGTGTTTGGAAATGGAATCTGTGGAGAAGCAGAGGCAGCACAAAAAGGAAATGCTGACTCTTCACCAGAGTTATAGAGGTAATAGGAAGGGAGTAACTGGACCCCAGAAGCACAAATGGGTCAGTAAATGTCTTTCACAGTTTACAGAGGGGGATAATTATGATAGTTTGATTCATATATTTGAGAGGGTATGTAAGCAGTATGATGTTGACCAAAGGCTCTGGGTATGGTTCCTGACCCCCTTACTCCATGGTAAAGCTGTAAATGTACTTCCCAAATTGTCTGACATTGACTGTTTTAACTATAATGCTGTAAAGAATTGTTTGTTAGAATTCTTTAAGCTAACACCTGAAACTTATAGGAAAAAGTTTAGCGAGCATAGACGCAAGGCAGATGAAAGTATGTGTGAATATGTTGCTGAACTGAGCACTTATTTTTATAGGTGGGTGAGTAGATGTCAGGTCACCACTTTTGAAGGGCTGGCAGACCTTTTGGTAAGGGAACAAACCCTTAGCACTTTGTGTGAGGACATGAGGATCTGGTTAGCTGATGGACAAAGTGCTACTTTAGATGCACTGGGGAGGAAGGGAGACCTATACCTAGCAAGCAAGGCAGCCCTGCACAAGAAAGGGACCCCCAGTACTGCTCATGGGTCTAAAGGAACCCATGGTGGACAGCCCAGACTACCCCAACAGAATCTGCCAGTAGCAGGGGAAGCCACTAGTCCAGGTACACATCCAGGACCTACGGTTAAATGTTTTGAATGCAACCAGTGGGGCCATGTGGCATATAGATGTCCATGGAGGCAAGGTGGGGAACAAAAGTTGAGACAGACAGTAAGTGGGAAGGACAAAATGCCAACAGTAGGTTGTCTTGAGACAACATGGGTACCAAGCTACCATCATGCAGGTGTCCTGATAGGGAAAGATTTTGATGAGGCAGTACCATGTGTTTATGCAGTTACACACAGTCAGGCAAGGAAACAAGCATATGGGTCTGGTAGCCTGAGTAAACCCGGTCAGAACGCATACTTGCATCCAGGACTGGCAAGGTGGTTACTTCAGGGAGGGAGCTACTCTTTAGCAGTGAGACTGAAGGTGAGCCACAGTTGCTTGTGGGTACTGATGTTCCCTTGGACAGAGTGACTGCAAGGGTAGAGGTGAGTAGTAGTACCCAGGCTGACAGTGAGGCACCGCTGTCAGAGGATACCAGACATCCTGTGGAAAGGGAGCTGGGAAGGGTTACAAAGAGATAGTTGAGACATGCTCAGCTATCAGACCCTACATTGCAAGGCCTGAGGCAGGTAGCTAGTGAGGCACCTGATTCTCAATGGAAGGGGGAATCTGTATACTGGGACAAAGGGTTACTGTATAGAGAGTGGACCCCTGAGGGAGAGCTAGAACATGAGAGGATACAGCAGTCGGTAGTGCCTAGAGCCTACCATCTGCTGCTTCTAGCCATAGCCCATTATATTCTCTTTGCAGGTCATATGGGCATAAAACGTACAAAGAGATGTATTATGCAGAAGTTTTTTTGGCCTGGAATTTCCAGAGATGTAACATGGTACTGCAGGACCTGTGAGCAGTGCCAAAAGGTAGGCAAGGCAGGAGACAAGGTGAGAGCTCCTTTGATGCCTTTGCCTGTGATTGAGGAGCCATTTCATAGGGTAACTATGGATATTGTGAGGCCTCTGAGTACCCCAAGTTCCACAGGGAAAAGGTATATCCTAGTGGTAGTAGATTATGCTACAAGATAACCTGAGGCAGTGGCTTTGTACTCCATTGAGGCAGAAAAGGTGGCAAATGCTTTGTCAGAGGTTTTCAGCAGGGTAGGTTTCCCAAAAGAAATACTGACTGACAGAGTTGCCAATTTCATGTCGGACCTGCTGGCTTATCTGTGTAAGTACTGTGGGATGAAGCACCTCAAGACCACCCCCTACCATCCCCAGACTAATGGTCTTGTTGAGAGGTTAAACTCTACAATCAAGTCCATGCCATGGGCATTTGCAGACCAGTTTAAGAGGGAGTGGGACAAATATTTGCCCTGTCTGTTGTTTGCTTACAGAGACGTTTCCCAGGAATCCACGGGTTTTTCACCCTTTGAGTTGCTGTATGGGCATCAGGTGAGGGGGACTTCTAGATTTAATTTGTCATGAGTGGAAAGGTGAGTGTGAATCCCACAAGGAGTCTGTTGTGGCATACGTCCTAAACATCAGTACAAGGGTCAGGGAACTCTTGGGCTTGGCCCAGGAGAACCTGGCAGAAGCCCAACAACAGAAAAAGGTCTGATATGGCAGGAATGCTCGAGCTAGTAATGGTTCTCATTCCTGTCAGACAAAACAATTTATTTTATTTATTTTATTTTACATTTGTTGACAGGGCTAGTCTAGCTGGATACATGTCCATTTTCAGTAGAGGCCCGGGGAGAAAAGCTCCATGTTGAGTACAACAAGCCACTAACGAACGATATACAAAATAACAATATACAATAAAAAAACACCAAATTAAGTACAATCATAAAAAGTATACAGAAGAATACAGCAAAATGATTTTTTTTTTTAAAGTATTAGGGATGGCCAGAGCAATAAGCATTAATGAGCTATCGGTATCTATGTGAAGACTTCAGTCAAAAGTTACGTCCTGAGCAAAGTTAGAAGAGAAGACTAGATAAAACAGGAGGTTGTAGGTGAGAGGAAGCAGCAGTTAGTCAGGGATAGAATAGGAACATAACCAGTGAGTCATGAGATGAAGCTTAAGCTTCTTTTTGAAAAGAGTATGAGAGCAGAGAGTTGTAAGTTCAGAGGGTAGAGCATTCCAAAGCTTACCAATGGAATTGCAGAAGAGGGAGTCTCTTGCCAAATTGTTGGATCTGCAGGTGTTAATCTGAAGTTTATTAGAAGAGCGTAGGTTTTTCGGATTTTGGTAGAGGGTAAGGAGGCTTGCAAGAATAGGAGTATTGGAGGATTGGTGTAGGGTTTTGTGGGCAATTGTAAGCTGAGAGAAGTGGAGATGGTGTAGAAACTCTAACCAATCAAGTTGTTTAAGATTTAGACAGTGATGAGTTCAAAAAGGAGAGGCAGCAGCAAATCTGGCAATATTATTATAGGATACAGTCAACTTGCTAATGTTGGCTTTAGAAAGGTTTGTATAAATGGGTGAGGCATAGAGCAACGTAGAGATGAGATGTGTTCTGGCTATAGCAGTCCTGGCTGTTGGATTAAGAAAGGGTTTGATTCTATAGAGGGATCCAAGTTTCTTGTTGATCGTTTTTATTGTACTGTTAATATGTGTGTCAAAATTGAGGTTGTTGTCTATAGTTATTCCTAGGAGTTTGGTAGTGAGGTCTGGAGAGATAACTGTACCATCGTTAGATGTAAGTGTAAAATGGATGGGGGTGGACTTACGGGTTGGAGAGAAGAGTAGAAGTTTAGTTTTTTTTGGATTTAGAAGGAGGCAACGTTTTGTAAACCATTGTTCAACAGTATTAAATGCATTCTGGGTGATGTTCTGCAGGTCGGTTTGAGAAGTAGCTGAGCAGATAATAGTGGAGTCATCAGCATACTGAATGCAGGTAGAATGTGGAATTGCTGACTGAAGATCATTAATATAGATGGAAAATAGGAGAGGGCCTAATATGGAGCCCTGAGGGACACCCAGGGAGATAGGTAAGAGATTAGAAAGATTACTGTGCCAAAGTATTGCTTGTTTTCTGTTATTGAGGTAAGATTTGAACCAGTTGATGGCTAATGGGTCTAGCGAAAGTGATTTCATAATATGCAAGAGCAGCTGATGATGAACCATGTCAAAGGCTTTGGATAAATCAACGAAAACTGCAGAGGAAAGAAGGCTGTTGTTGCGTTTATTGTTAATACAATCTGTAAATGATAGCAGGGCCATGGTGGTACTGTGGTAGGGTCTAAAACCATGTTGACAGTTTGCCAATAGTTTATTTTGGAGAAGGTGGTTTAGAAGTTGCTTCTGGATACATTTTTCCATAATTTTTGCCAGAGGAGATAGTAAGGCTATTGGATGAAAGTTAGAGTAGTCACTAGAGTTCCCACCTTTGTGTAGAGGAATAATGTAAGAAATTTTCCAGATGGATGGGATGTATCCTTCACTGATGGTTCTATTAATAAGAATGGATATGGGGTAGGCAATGGATCTGGCACCAATTTGAAGGTATTCTGCTAGGAGTTGGTCAGCAGAAGGGGTGGAAGGTTTCAGTTTTAGTAGAAGAGAGCATATAGTAGAAGTAGGCACTGGTTGAAATTGAAAGGATAGAGGAGGATTTAAAGGTGAGTTAGGCAGATTTGATGTGTCTGGTGAAAGATGGCTAGCAAGAGATTGGATGGTGTTGGTAAAGAATGAATTAAAGGAGTTGGCAGTTTGAATGGGATTATCTGGGTTAGAGCCTAGAGGGTTAGGTGAGGTAGATTGACCTGGGTGCAGAAGTTTGTTAATGCTGTTCCAAAACATTTGAGGCTTATTAAGATGGGTTTGCTGTATTTGGAGGTAGAAGTTCTTTTTATCTAGCACTATGGCTGTTTTAGTATTATTTCTTAGTTGTTTAAAAATTAAATGATCTAATGGATTTTTAGTAGCACGCCATTTAGCCCAGGCTTTGTTTCTCAGATGGATTTTATGCCTAGTAGTATTTGAGAGCCAGGGTGCTGGTTTAGCTTTGCATCTAATAGAGCGTAATGGGGCATGGTGGTTCAGGATGGATAAGAAAGTGGTATTAAAATAGCCTACTGCTTCATCAAGTGGAAGATGTTTTAGTGGAGACCAATTACATTGTTTAAGTTCTGTCAGAAATAGATCATGGTTAAATTGTTTTTTGCAGCGAACAGTCCTGGCAATGTTGGAATGAGTGGGGTTGGTTTTAGATCTGATAAAGTAGGTTAGGGAGTGGTCACTTAGATCATCTGGGAGTATCCCTACATTGTAGGTTTGAAGAGGGTTAGTAAGTATCCAGTCCAAGGTAGTTTCTTTGTTGGTGGGTGGGTTTGTGAGTTCTAGTAGAGGAGTTAATGGTTTGAGTAAAGCCATATAAGTTAATATGGGTGGAAGGGTTACTACTGTTACAGGACAGCCAGTCCTGCAAGCAGCTTAGGAGGGACCCTACAAGGTGGTAAGAAAGGTAAGTGATGTTAACTACATGGTTTAACTGCTAGGCAGGAGCACAAATTGTACCATGTTAACATGATGAAACCTTACCATGATAGAGAGGTCTTTGTGCTGGGTATTTGCAGTGGATTGCAGGAGGAGTCTGAGGGAGATCTGGTGACTGATCTCCTCACTGAGGCTCAGATGACACCTCAGTGGAAGGGGTAGCAATGTCCCAGCAGCTATCTCCTACCCAGGTTCAAGAAATCTGAGCAGTGTTACAGGAGTTTGGGGATATGTTCACTGGGAAACCAGGGTGCACCCAGCTGATGCAGCACCAGGTGGATACAGGACCGAAAAGGCCTATTAGGCAGGCCCTTTATAGGGTGTCTGAGAGAGTCAACCAGACTCTAAGGGAGGAGATACAGGAAATGTTAGAAATAGGGGTAATTCAGGAGTCCAACAGTCCCTGGGCCTCCCCAGTGGTGCTGGTGCCAAAGAAGGAAGGCAGCACCAGGTTCTGTGTGGACTACAGGAAATTAAATAGTCAGAGTCAGATGCTTACCCAATGCCTAGGACAGATGAAGCCATTGAACAGATGGGTGGGACTAAGTATCTTACCACCATTGATCTTACCAAGGGTTACTGGCAGGTGCCCTTGACTCCCAGTGCTAGACAGAGGTCAGCCTTTGTGACTCCTTTTGGCTTGTATGAGTTCACAGATATGCCCTTTGGGATGAAAAATGGCCCAGCACCTTTTCATAGGCTGGTAGATCATACCCTAGCAGGAGCAGGAGGGTTTGCCCTTGCTTACCTAGATGATATTGCCATCTACAGCCATTCCTGGCAAGAGCACCTTCAACACGTCAGGGAGGTGCTGGGCAGACTACAGAGGGCAGGGTTGACCATTAAGCCAAGCAAATGTCAGGTGGGTATGGCAGAGGTCTCCATCCTGGGACATAGAGTGGGGAGTGGTAAGATCAGGCCAGAACCTGCCAAAGTGGAAGCCACTCAGGCATGGCCTGCACCTGTTACCAAAAAGCAGGTGACATCATTCTTAGGGACAGCAGGGTACTACTGAAAGGTTGTCCCCAGTTATAGTACCATAGCTGCTCCCCTCACAGACCTGAAAAGTAAAAACAGGCCAGATAAGGTAGTGTGAACCCCAGCATGTGAGCAGGCATCTCAGAAGCTTAAAGAAGCTTTGGGAGGATCCCCTGTGTTAGCCAGTCCAGATTACAGCAAAGAATTTGTTGCACGGGTGGATGCTTTAAACCATGGGTTGGGGGCTGTACTTAGCCAGATTTCTTCAGCGGGAGAAGAGCACCCAGTGGTTTATCTAAGTCATAGGCTCCAACCCAGGGAGAAATGCTATGCAGCTGTAGAAAAGGGATGTCTAGCCATAGTGTGGGCACTGCAGAAACTTCAACCTTATCTATATGGAAGGAAATTCACTGTAGTTACAGATCACAATCCCATAACATGGTTACACCGAGCCAGCCAGCAAAATAACAAGTTGCTAAGATGGAGCCTAGGGTTGCAAGCATATATGTCAGGGCAGCACCGCAGTGGGGTTAGCAATGCCAACACAGATGGGTTCTCAAGACAGGGAATTGGATAAGGTATACTCAAATAGACCTAACCCTCTCAAGCAACGTTTCTCAAGGATCACTTGAAAAACTAGCTTGTGTTCTCTGGGTGGGGGGGGGGGGGGAGATATGTGAAGGCTGCCAGCCTAGCTATATAGAAATTTGTAGATAATTCTATATCATTTGTAAATATTGATATAATTCACAGGCTTGGTATACAAATGTAAAGAGAACTATATGGTATGATTAAACTATATGTTGTACTGAGCTTTAAAAATTTAACCACAGTGCACTCTGCTGGAAGAAAGCTAATAAGTCAAGCATTGTATGACTGTTTGGTCTCAAGCTCGGAGACAGGATGTCTGGACTAAGGAATTATTTCTATTCATAGGTTCATAGGTAGGTACTAGGCTATCGGCCCAAGGGTCTACGTAAGCCTAGCCAACAAGGTTCCCTGGCTTACGCCACCCAAGAAAGTTATTTTCATGTGCCACTGTCGAGCAGAGACACAGAAGTGATCCCTAGGGTGTATTTCCTAGTTCCCATCCACTCATCAAGATTTTTCTTGAAGAGTGCTAATGAAGAACTTTTCTTGACATAGATGGGTAGCCTGTTCCAGAGTATGGGAAGTCTCTGGGACAGGAATCTATCCCTCCAGCATGTCCTATTTATTGTGGTGACAAGGTTTAGGTCCCTAGAGCGTGTAGCTCGGAGGGATTTGGATTTCTTTAGGTGTAGCATGTCCAACAGCTCTGGGTTTGACATAGCTTTATATGTTAGGCAGAGATCACCTCAGAGTAGGCGATATGCTACGGATTTTGTCTTGGGACAAGAGTTAATTGCTAGATTTTACATGTAAAATATCTTTTATTGCTGTGGCTTCCTGCAGGTGCAGAATTTCAAAAAGAAATGTAGATTTTGAGTTTCTGTCAGCCCGGGAAACCAAATCAGAACTGTTAAGAATGATGTAATGTGAAATGACTCAGCTGTACTGTGTTATCAATTTAAGGACAGGGAGAAAGGAAAGCATTTTAGATTTTGTCTGAAGAACATCCCCTCACCAGCATCTGCTTGCTCTGTAAGTAGAATTGAGAATAGTGATTTCTCTTTGAGATAGATAGAAATAGCCAGATTAGTCTAGCTGTTTTCTATATTTATGTCAGACTATTCTACAGTATTATTTTAAAGCATTTTCCTGTGATTTCTGAACTCTTGATTAGCACTGTGTTGAATTGGTGAGATTTGTCTTGTGTTTTTATTATTTATTATTAAATATTTTTAAACCTTTCAACTGTGGCTGTTCTCTGTAAAGGTAATTTAAGCTCTTAGTGTGCACTGCATGTATTCGGTGGTACTGTCCAAGCCACTCCAATAGCTTTAGCCCTGGGTCACACTTACTATTTGGATAACAGTAATATCACACAGTGAAATTGGTCACCCTTTCGGAAGGGTCTTTTAAGTAGCTGATAAGAGTAGTTGGTGGCAGTGATCACCACCTTATAGTCTGGCAGGAGGGGTGTTAGCTGGAAAACCTGTGCCAGCCTTCCCCAGGAGTGTCTGTGTGTTTGTATATAAACCAATCTCAAAGTGTGTGTGTGTGTGTCAGCTACTTGGGCAGGGACACGAAGCACTGGTTGGACAGAGAGGGTACTGGAGGGTTTGACTTGACTATTTGGCTGGGATCTGAACCCTTTAGCTGTGCCAGTGGGAGTCTTATTGGGAATCTGGAGAGAAAGGGAGAAACCAGCCCCAGACTGTGATCTCTGTGTGATCTTAAGGGAAATTGTACTTTACTGTGTGTGTGTACTTGTTATCCTTCCCAATGTGCATGTCTCTCACTGGTGCTAGTGGCAAGGATTGAGGCTCCTTGATTACTGGGCCAGTGCACGGGCATCACACTCCCCCATGGAGCCTTTTTTAGGCAATGCCAAATTGACAAACCTACTGACATAGCAAAATCAGCTCAACTGAACCTCATGGTGTTACTGGTCAATGCCAGGAGCCTAAATAAAAAGCTAAACTCCCTCCAAGCCAACCTCACCCTGGAGAATATAGACATGTGTACAATTATAGAGACATGGTTTAAAGCTGCAGAAGTACCCCATCAGTGCAATGTTTCAGTGCCTACCACACTTTTAGACAAGTAGGTGGAGGTGCCTCAGTATATATCAGTAACAAGCAAGCCTCTAGGCTGGTTAAACATGATGCTACACTGGAACTTCTCCACATGCAGGTCACTAAATATAAAATCCTATACCATATCTGTAGGTTACCCTCTACATCCCACCAAACTCACAGCGCATACCTAAACCTACTGGAGACACTCACTATCCAACCTATCACCTTACTTATAGGGGTCTTTACCCTGGGAATCCTACATAGCCCCATAGCTGCAGGCACAGAGATTCCTGATTTCTTAAACACAAACATCCTTAACCAGTTAGTGCATATGACAACTAGAGGTTCCAGTATATTGGACCTCATACATGGAAGACTGCTGCATGGACTACCCCCAATGTCAAGTCCTCCCTGATAAGGTCTGACCGTAAAGCAGTCTCCTTTGAAATCAAAATCAACTTGGTAACCCCAGTAAACCCAGTAATAGTTAAGAACTATTCCAAGGCAAAATAACTTTTATTAAACAATAGTTTGTCAAAATTCAATGCCCCTCCAAACCCAGAGAACACAGCAGCCTATGCAGTATTGTTCACAGAAACTCTGTACAGCCATGAAAATGACTGCATAGAGGTTGTTGTGCCTACCAGAAGTAAGCCCAAAACTAACTCCAAAAACAAGCTACCCTGGTAGCATCCCATATTAAACAGGTTCTATAACAAAGGGAAAAATCATGGCTAAAATCAGGAAGTGTAACCCCCATAAAGATAAAAACTCTCTTATCAAAATAAACAGGCAGCTAAGAGGGCTAGTTAAATCCAGTGAAGCCAGTTTTGAAGTCAAGATAGTCTACCAGGCAAAAGACAACCAAAATGCCTTTTTCAGCTATGTCAGAAACCTCAAAGGCAGCACACAGCAGTGTGCTTAACTGGAGGTTAATGGTGTCACACTCACTGAGCCGGGTGATATAGCGAATCTGCTGGCTGAAAAATTGAGTTCCCACTTTACCCCCCCCCCCACTTAACCCCAGCCACCTCTCAAGAAATACTTTCAAACATAACCCTTCCATCTATAAAAAGAAAGAACGGCCTGGCTGTGCTTGCTAAGGCGAAAAACACAGCTTCAATCACCCTGGTAACATCCCAGGATGCCTCCTGAATAGTCTAAAATATGACCTATCAAGGCCACTGAAGTTACTATTTAACTGCAGTCTTAAAACTGAATGGAGGACTGCAACAGTCATCCTCTTTATAAGGGTGGACCATCAACAGATCCCAGAAACTACAGGCCCATTAGTCTGACTAGTCTTATATGGAAAACAATGGAAAGAATTATCATGTAATTGATCAAGAAAGGCATAAGAGACCTTTAGACACTGTAGCCATCCCAGTTTGGCTTTGTAAAAGGAAGGTCATGCCTACTAATCCTGGTGCACTTCTTTGAGATGGTCACTGAGGCGATAGATGAGGGTAAAACAGCTCATACCTCCTACCTTGACCTGGCTAATGCATGTGATGCAACAGCCCACTCAGGCATTATTTACAAACTTATGGAATTAGGCATAGTCCCCTATACAACATGCTGGATAGCCAGCTGGCTCATGGATAGGATCCAGGAAGTTAGAATGGGTGAGACCACCTCCTCAAAGAGGCCAGTCACCAGTGGAGTCCCTCAAGTCTTTGCGCTGGGTCCACTCCTCTTTGGCATCTACTTCTCAGAAATCAAGGCCAATGCCAAAGGTCTCTCGCTGACCAGACTTGCATATGATTGCAAATTGGGAGCAGTCATAGAATCCCCCCAAAATACTAACATCGTATAAGAGGGTCTAACAGAAAAATGACTGGTGCTAAAGCCATGGCTTAAAACACAGTGCCAAGAAATGCATTATAGTACCTTTTGGAAAGTCGGTCATCCAAGGAAACTACATAATCAATAAAACACCCCTAAGAATTGACCCCCTAGTCAGTAATCTGGAACACATGTAGTCAGCAACCTGACCTTTGACCAATATGTATCTAAGATAATAAAGAAATCCTCCTATGTTGCTCAGCTTATAAATAAGTGCATGGTATCTAGGTCAAGGAGAGTCATTGTACCACTATACTCAGCCCTAACCAACCCATCATTAACTATAATGTCTCCTTCAGTATCTAATTTACCAGACGCATACAGTAACTGGAGCTTCTGCAAGGGTTCCTTACAAAATTAATACAGGGCATAAACACAATGTCCTATGTAGATCGCCTCAATCCTCAGTCTCCTACAGAGTACTGAGAGGTGATCTGTGCATGGCATACAAGAGGTCCCTGGACCCTGCCCTGATGAACCTTTTGCACATCTGCAAAACAAACAGCATCAGAACTGCTAGCTCTGACGACTTAAATTTTGCCTGCAATGTAAATAGAACATGTTGGAGAGCGATATGTATCTCAGGGAATTCCCTTTCTTTAGAACACGCTTCCCATCCATGTGAAACAAAGTCTTTCTCTAACCCTATTTAAGAGTAACTTGGACCATTGGATGGGAAAATCAAAAATTCACACTGGTCTGACGTCTATGTCTCTGATGGACAGAGGCATTCAGTAAATCATGTCATAACCAACAATCACCCGTATATAAATGTCTAAAACATATAACTTTTGGGAGACATTTGGGTTGCATGGCTAGGCTTATAAAGGCCGTAGAGGTTGTTAGCCTTGTATACACCTATGAACCTATGTGCAGGTTGTACAGAATGCTATGGTGCATCTTTCTGTCTGATGTAAATTGCTATTTGGCATTTTACACAAATTCTACCCAAACTGCACTAACTGCCAGTGCCCTGTAGGTGTCAGTATAACATTATGGTGCAAACCCCGTTTGGTTTGTGCTCCCTCTTACATAAAAATAAATAAATAAATAAGAATTCTTGTTCCTTCTCAGTCATTTGGTCCTCTCCTCTTGACATGTAGGACATTTGTAGTGACTCTCTACTTTCCACTCGATCACTCTTGTTGAAGATGGTTTTCTTTTCCTTTTTCCTGACCTGTGGAATTCAGTCCCAGCTGGAATCAGATATGAAACAATTATAGAGGTCTCTAAAAGATACGCAATTCATAAAAGTACTTTACATCAGATAAATTTTAGTCATATTACGAGTCCCGTCTTTTTACTTATATTATTGAGTTTAGTGCATTTTGATTGTACAAGACAAAGTTCCAAATGTTTATACTTCATAAATAGTTATGTTGTTTGTCTTACTTTAATCTTTCATTTATTTATCTGTACCATTCCTAAGTTTAGGCTTTTTAAATAAGTTGAACTAAACTGAAAAGGAAATGGAATTTAGTCATACTTGTGAGATATAGGCTTAGATGAAATGTATGGTTTAGTGTTGTGGAGGGTATCTTGGAAGTCTGCTCACACAGGTCATAATCTGTTTTAGCTACTGTATAATCTGTTTTAGCTACTGTATAGTTTTATTTCATACATCTGATACTTTTGGAGGAAGGTTCATTGCAGTTTAATTTCTCCAAGTGTTTTAGGTTTCTAACATTGTGACAAGAATGGATCCCATTCCTGAGTCAGAGTGCAATTAAAGTTCATGAAATTAGTATTACTTCAGTCTTCGATGATAGCCAAGAATGTTCGTCTTCACACCTGCTATGTGTCCAGAATTGCCTCCTTTTGTAGTTAATATTAATTACGACTGTGAATTATTTTATATTAACTCTGTTGCTCCTACTACTTTTGGGATTGTCTGGGTCTCTTTTTTTCTACATTGCTCTCATTTTTGCTTGCAAATCCTGGTATTATTTGACTTTACCAGAAAGGCTCATCCAGACTCTGCTACACTTTGCTGTGAAGGAAAGGTTAGTTTGCTGTTATTTTTTGTATTTCTGTGTTGTCTTTCTATATTTTGAATACTGTAGTTTGTTTTCTTTACCTTGTGTTTTGCTTGCATTCTGTTTAACAGCATATTAAAACTTCAAAAGAGACCACAGCTCTCTCTGTTCTGAGTCAGGCAGAATTTTTCCCTCCCTCTCACCCATTTAAGTTGTCTTGTTAAATACCACTGTCTTTCTAGTTGCCCGCCTCTTATGTTAATCTGACCATATATCTCATTTCTCTCTACTTTCACTGGCTTATGTGAGTAATCACAAAACCATCACTTTTGAAATCCCACCCCTTCAATTATTTAAATTTATTGGCCATCCTACAGTATTTCATAGTACCAAAATACAAAAGTAACCACCCCTTTCAGTCCATCTTGCTGTTTTAAAAATAGTAACTCTCCACTAAACCTTAACTTTTAAACAGGTAAAACTCAAGTTACCTACTTTCATATCTAACTTCTCTAGTGCACACTGCAGAGTGCATTCTTTTCAATCTTACCTTTAAGCATCCCTGTTACTAGCACTTTCTCTAATACCTAAAAGATCATCTCTACTTGACTCCAAGTAGACTTTTCTCTATCTGTTAAACCTAGCACTTGTTCCTACAGTACTTATTACCTTGATACGGCACTCTTATAGATAGCACCCCAAAAAGGCAAACCCCATTTCTCGGTCACTCACGTGCCCCGGAATCTCTTTTAAAGTTTTTTGTCTAGTCCTTCTAGCATGTCGAGGGATCAGTTGCTAGTGTCCTCTCCTGCTCAGCTGGTGAACCTGGGAATATTGAGGCAATGTTACAATTGCCTCATGTACACAGAACAACCCTCTCCTCCTCCCACAAAACACAAATACATGCGAGAGATGCAACTATACGGCCAAACTGGAGGCTGAGCTCTCTCAACATAGGACTGGCAAGACCAGTCAGGAGGAGAAGGTTACCACACACACTATAGACCCAGTCTCACATAGTACCATCACAACCTCAAATCATACACATAAACACACAAAGACATACTCGGCTCTGATCAAAAATCTACCAAAACAGCAGAGGCCACCAAAGCAGACACCCAAACAACCACCACCTCAGAACAGAACACCTGCAACACATAGACCTCACAGTCAGAGTGTCAAACAGTCACAGCCCTTAAGGCCAAACACAATGCCAGACACACTAGTCATTGGTGACTCCATAGTCAGACACACTGACGTCCCGCTCACCAGACTGAGTAAGGAGAAGGTCACAGTAAGCTGCCTGTCGGGCGCTAGAATCCGCCACATAACGCAAGCACTCAGGTCTCTCAACAGCAGGTACAAATATGACTCAGTCATTGTCCACGCTGGTGTAAACGACCTGAGACGCACCTCCTTGGACTACATGAAAAGAGACATTGAGGAGCTCTCTGATTATGTAGCCCAGGCAGGTATGACCCTGACCTTGAGCAGTATCCTACCTTCACCAAGAATGATGCCACAATACAGAGATAAGATGATCAGCTTTAACAATTGGCTTAAACTCTGGTGTCATTCAAAGGGGATCCAATGTCTGTCTGCCTGGGATGACATGCTGGACAAGCCACGCTGCTTCGCAAGGGACGGCTTGCACCTGTCACCCTGGGATTCGGATATTGGCAAAGGCTCTTGCCACCCCATAGTGCCTTTTTAGGCAAGGCTCAAATTCTAAACCTACCACCCTAGAACACAAAAAGGAAAAAACTAAGGGTAATGCTGCTCAATGCCAGAAGTCTAAATCTCAAAATGCACGCACTCGAGGCCCTTCTCAGTATGGAGAACATCGATGTCTGTGCAGTGACAGAAACCTGGTTCAAGGCTCCTGAGAGCACCCCAGCACTATCAGGTTTTACCTCTTATCATGCGTTCCGGCCCCAAAATCCGGACAATACCAAGAAAGGAGGGGGTATCCATATTCATCAAAGACACCCACACCTCAAGACTGGTGGCAACGCACGATGCATCGGAGACCATCCAGGTGCAATTAACCATAGGCAAGACTGCTCTGCAAATTGTAGCATGTTACAGGCCACCCTCACAAACTCAGGAACCTCACATGGCCTTCCTGAAAACACTAGAGGGATAAATGTATCACCAAACACCATCATACTAGGTGACTTCAATTACCCTAATATAGACTGGGAACACTACTCAAGCCCAAACACCCTAGCCCAAAAGTTCCTGGAATTCATAAACTCAAATGCCATGGAACAACTAGTCACCATCCCCACAAGAGGAGAAAACATACTTGATCTCATCATCACGAACATGGGAGCACAATGTTCAACACCGGAAGTATACCCCTCACTGGTGAGATCAGATCACAAACTAATCTCGCTGGAGGTCCTCATCCCACCCCCACCTGAAATAAAAAAGACCACAGTAAAGAACTTCTCGAAGGCCGACTTCACACTTCTAAAGACTAGTGTGGTCTCCTTTAAGGCCCCCGAGCCGACGGAAAACAGTACTCAAGCCGCTGAATCACTTACAAATGCCTTCTACCAGCACCTGCAGGACTGCATGGATAAGGCAATCCCAAGCAAAACAAAGACTCTTTGTACCAAAGGCAAGCATCCACTCTGGTGGACCCCAGCCATAAACAAACTCTACAACAAAAGGAGGAAGCTACTACAAGATAGAGCAAAATCCTTAAAAGGTAAGACACCCTTGATCACTATAAGTAAAAACTAAGAGCTCTCATAAAATCATCCAAAGCAAATTTTGAGAGAAAAATAGCTAAAGACTCAAAAGACAATCATAAGGCCTTCTTTAGCTATGTTAGAAACCTGGGAGGAAACTCCCAGATATGCTCAGAACTAGTTCAAAATGATGTGAAGATTACTGATCCTACAGACATTGCCAACATACTGGCTGACAGGTTCAGTGCAAACTTCTCCCCTCCCCCAAAAGGAGAGATATCTATACCAAGCGATTGCAGCCCCCAAACATCTCCAACGCCCAAGTGAGAACTGCTCTCTCCAAAGCAAAAACACAGCATCCATGGGACCTGATGGTGTCCCCGGCTGTGTGCTCCACGAACTCAACGAGGAATTAAACCCACAGCTAGGACAGCTGTTTAATCATAGTCTTACCTCTGGATATGTACCCAGGAGTGGCGCACTGCAACTGTGGTCCCACTTCACAAAGGCGGTGCCTCCACCGACCCTGGAAATTACCGTCCCATTAGCTTGACAAGCCTTATCTGCAAAGCCATGGAGAGGATCATAATGGACCTCATAAATAAAGACACAGGGAATTTGCAGACTTTGGATCCATCCCAGTTTGGCTTTGTCAAAGGCAGATCATGCCTTCTAAACTTGGTTGACTTTTTCGAAACAGTCACCAAAGCCATTGATGAGGGAAAGGCAGTCCATACAGCCTACCTCGATCTGGCTAAGGCCTTTGATACAATACCCCACTAGGGTATCATTGAAAAACTCATCAGCTTAAATGTTAACCCATACATCACAAGATGGGTTGCAAACTGGCTGAGTGACAGAACCCACAGGGTCAGAGTTGCTGGCGCCATGTCAGACTCAAAGCCTGTCACAAGTGGTGTACCACAGGGCTCAGTCCTGGGCCCACTCTTGTTTGGCATCTACTTTTCCGAAGTACAAGCAAACACAGGAGGGTTATGGCTGACAAAGCTTGCAGATGACTGCAAACTGGGCCATAGTAGAAAACACATCTGACACAGATATCCTTCAGAAGGGTCTCACAGAAACGGATAACTGGTGCCAGAGCCATGGCCTAAAGTTAAACGCCCAAAAATGCATAGTCATACCCTTCGGGAAAAACAAGGTTACCCCTAGCTACCAAATAGGTGGCAATCCACTGAGTACAGAAGAAGTTATCAGGGACCTGGGGACCCAGGTTGATAGTAGTCTGTCATTCGACACCCATGTAGCTAAAGTAGTTAGGAAGACCTTCTACATTGCCCACCTTATCATGAAGGGATTCTCATCTAGATCAAGGGAGGTCATAGTCTCCCTATACTCATCACTCATCAGACCAATGATTGAATACAATGCCCCATTCGGAATGTATCTGACCCGACACTTGCAGCAGCTGGAGAGGCCACAAAAGTTCCTCACCAAAAGGATAAAGGGTCTCAAACATCTGTCCTATGCTGCCCGACTGAAAGAACTCCAGCTCTATTCAGTCGCTACCGCTTGCTCAGAGGTGACCTTTGCCTAACATACAAGGCCATGTCAAACCCAGATTTGATGAATATGCTTCACCTCAAAAATCTAGATCCGTCAGAGCCACAAGGGCAGGAGACTTAAACCTCGACACGGCTATTAATAGGACGTGCTGGAGGGATAGATTCATCACCCAAAGACTCCCTATGCTGTGGAATAAAATCCCGGTATATGTGAGGCAGAGCACCTCGCTGGCCTTGTTCAAGAGAAATCTTGACCAATGGATGGGAGATCGCAGATATACCCCAGGGATTACCTCAGTGTCACTGCTCAACAGAGGCACAGCAAAATAATGGGTATAGTTCCCCATACTAAAGGGGTGGCTTAAGCCACAAAACTATGGGCTAGGCTTGTAAATGCCCTCGGGCAGATAGCCTAGTATGAACCTATGAACCTATGAACCTATTTAAGTCTCTCAGCATGCAAGACGCTACAATTGCTGGGTATAGCAAATACAGTAATCAATGTTACTTTTGTCTGTTTTTCCTTCGACTACCTAGTTTTCTTTTGTTTATTTTTTGGAATATTGGTAATGGGTGATCCCATGTGATATCGGCTTCATCATTGTTGATAATGCTTTGTGGTTCATGTTTCCAGTGCTTCTCAGCTACTTCTATAATGTAGTTTTTGTACAATCTTAAATGCAACAGTCTTTCCAGATTATTTTGCCTTTCAGTATAAAGACCTTCAGCCATCAGTGCATCAAAACTGCAACGAGATGTGTAACTGTTTCTAGTACTCTTTTACAGAACCTACATTTGTCTGTTTCCTCATCCTTTTTTCAATGGACTTTATAAACAAACTATATATATAGCCCACTGTCATGGGCAGCCATTATTAACCTTTCATCTTTTGGTTTTAATTAATCTGTCCTTAACCATTCCTGCATCAAATCCAGAAGATCTCTATACTTGCCAATCTGTGGACTTTCCACTTTTCTTCCTTGTGTTCTGGTCCTTTTCTTTATATTCTTCTTTCGCTAAAAAAATGTTGTCATCTGATTCTTGTCTACTTTTAGTTTGATATCCATTCTTGCTTTGTTCCAAAATGTTTTTATGAAACCAGATGTCATCACAGACTTCTCTTCACACTTTAGAACTTCCACCATGTTAGGATCTGATGAGGTCATCAAATGTGTATGTCATCCCATGATTGCAAATCTATACATAGCAATTTTGAGGGTCCCATAACTCCTACAGAGTGAGGAATATGTAATCTTAATATGGAAGAAACCTCTAATGTCCCACCACAACTGGGTAATGTGGCTGAGCTTCTTTGTGGTCTCTTTTTGCCATAACCTTAGTAAAAAAGCTGTGAATACATGCATTGCTTTTTATGTATCACTTGATAAGAATACATAATTTTTTGTTTTCTTGTCCAGTTGATTCAATACTTTTTGGGGCTAGTCAATCATACCAAAGCTATAAGTTGGAACAGGAAAAGCAACTCGATTTATAGCTTGGACTTTATTACCAAATGTCCTCTCCTTATTAAGCTTTGTTCTCATTTATTCATGCTTTATTGCTAATCCTTCTTCTATTCCTAAGTATTTATGCACTCCCTTCTGCTCATGTTCCTTTATATGACATTCCTGCCCCAGGTTGATATTTTCTTAGTGGTCTAGCTTTCCTTTTAAAAATGTTGCTTTTGCTTTTCTATGGTCACTACAATGTAACTGATCAATGTAGGGTGTATGTTATGCATCTGTAACATTTAATTATCCATGAATGTGGGATGCTGTCAAATCCTTTTTTATACAATAGAGACAATTATCGGAACTAATTGTACTTGGGCAGTTCAAATAATCAAACTGTTTGGATGATCAAACATACATTGAACCAGATAAAAAAAAAATTCTAAAATCTTCTTTTTTCTGCACGGAGGGAATACGCTTTTCAACCATTCAGTGATTCCAGTGGACAATAAATAATATTTTTTACACACAAGTGGGCTGCAAGCTCAAACAACACACACAGGCAAATACGTATAATGTTTACATATTCAGACTTTATGATTTTTCTTGCTGGAAAACTTTGGAAGGCTGCATTTAGATAATTGACATTTGGATAATTGATGTTCAGATAACTGACTCTCTACTGCAATCATGCCACACTAAGATTCTTCACCTTTTCACAGCTTTCTGTTATGGCTTGGTTTAATAACAGATGATCCTTTGTTACATATGGCTCTCTTTTCTTTCATTTGTATTTTAGTGCCATGACTGATTTTGTAGATGGCTATAAACTCTGTCTGCATCAATTCCAGTATGACTGTGTGAGTGCGGTCATGTGTGTGTGTCTGTGTGTGTGTGTGTGTGTGTGTGTGTGGGGGGGTGTGCACGTGTGGTTGATCCCCTCACGTTGGTGTGCTTAAGGTGAAGTGCAAATTAATTGTTATGCAGCTGGATGTATAATGTTGTATAGTGTTATTACCCTGATGATATCAATGTAATTGATGATAACAGTACAACAATGGCAGAATTTGCTGTTTTGCTTTGCCCTGCTGTGCCAATATAAGCACATTGATACTTTAAGTTTCCATTTGTTGGTTCTCTGTGATAATAAATCAAAAGGTGTACAATTTAGAAATATTGTATCTCCATTTGAATTGAGGCATGTGATTCGTCTTCTACTTTGTAAAACAGAAAGACACAAGATGGGTTTCATTCAATATATAGCCTGGAACTGTGCCACTGAACTCTCAGTTTAAAATGCATCACGAAAGGTACTTTATTTTGCAGCTTATGCAAACCAGTATCATCCTCTGAAAATATTTTGCCACATACTTTTCTCTTCACTCTTATTGCTTTTTTAACTTTTGCTAATACCTAAATAATAATAAATTATGCAAACCAGTATCATCCTCTGAAAATATTTTGCCACATACTTTTCTCTTCACTCTTATTGCTTTTTTAACTTTTGCTAATACCAAAGGTGGAAAATATCTTTTTACCTTTTTTCTCCTTTCCTCTCACTCAGACCTCTGTTCAAACCTCTGCTGCTTCCAACACAGAGGTACAGGGAGGTGCCACTCACAGGTTGCAGTACATTGGCTGCACAGCAGACATCTTCACATTTTACAAATTCAGAAGCTTTCTTTACCACAGTTGTTTAAAATAGTCTGTAGGTTTGGGCCTTTGTCCTGCCATTATTTTAGGTTTTGTTCAGATTTCTGGTGCTAAGAGGTTGAGAGGTATGAGCCAGGTTCCTGGTACTCCACAAGTAAATCCATACTTAGGCCTCCTGAACTCTGCATGTAAACCCACATTTAGGCTTCTAACATATCACAGCTTCATTTTGGTAGGGGGTGCCCCAAAAGTCTCCAACCTTGGTCTCAGATAATCCCTCTTTAAGAGATGCACATGTCCCTACCATTTTGAGCTATAGGCCTTGCTTTTAAAAATCATTGCTATATTATATGGTGCGCGCACGTGTGTGTGTGTGTGTGTGTGTGTGTGTGTGTGTGTGTGTGTGTGTGTGTGTGTGTGTGTGTGTGTGTGTGCAGTGTGTCAGGCAAGTGGGGCATATTCAGAACTGTATACTTATAACAGTGTGTCAGAGGGCTGCCCCCGGACCATTTTTACTAGTGGTATATTATTACCACAGAATGTTTGTCTCTGCTTCCTCCCCTTATAATTTCTACAATACTTTGATGTGAGAGAAGACCTGACCACTTATGATGTCCTGTGATACATCAGTTATCAAGCTACAGGATATATTATTTAGCCAGCAGTGTCTGAATTTCTGCATGTGTTTATTCCTGTCTCTGTGATCACATATTAGTTCTGTGACGACTGTGCCCTGGCCCAGCAATCAAGGAGCCTCAATCCTCACCACTAACACCAGGGAGGTTGTCTCCTAGAAGAGGAAAGGATAACTAATACACACAGTAAAGTACAATTTCCCTTAAGTGTACACAGAGATCACAGTCAATCTGGGGCTGGTTTCTCCCTTGTTCTCCAGGTCCCCAATAAGACTCCCCAGTGGCACAGCTATAGAGTTCAGATCTCAGCCTAGCTGGCAAGCTAACCTCCAGTACCCTCTCTGTCCAACCAGTGCTTTGTGTCCCTGCCCAGGTAGCTGACACACCACACACACTTTGAGATAAGTATTTAAACAACTTCATAGACACTCCTGGGAAAGACTGACACAGATTCTCTAGCTGTGCCCCTTTACCAAGACTATACGGTAGTAATTTCTGCCACCACCAGCTTAATAATATCAGCTACCCAAAGGCCCTTAAAACGGTGTCCAATTATTACTGTGCAATATTATTATCCAATTGGTAATGTAACTATTCAGTCTAAGGCTTATTAGAGTGGCCTATTACGATAACCTCTATAAATATGCAATGTACTCTAGAGTCTAACTTGTCCCAACACAAACCAGCCACAGGTAAAGGTTTTTTTAAATATTTAATAATAAATAATTAAAACACAAGACAATACTACTACACCACAGAGATATCTAAGAGTTCAGAGATCACACAGAAACTTAAACTAATACAGTAGTACAGGTCTGATGTCAAAGAAAAACACTTAATCTAACTTTCTAATCTTTAGCTAATCTTATGAGAAAACACAGTGCTTTAATCCTACTTACATACATAAAGAGCATAATAAGCAGTGCTGAAGTTGATGGTCCAAGACAAATGCTTTAAGTCTCTTACTGAACAATAGTTTTTAAAACACTAACAAACAGCTCTGCTAAGGCCCGCCCAAATTACATCATTTTGACACTTAGGTTTTCCCAGTATTCACATTACATCATTTTGACACTTAGTCTGGAGTTCCCAGGCAAACAAACTGCATTATTTAGCAAGCTAACACCTGTTCAGGAAACTACAACAATAAAAGACATTTCACATGTACACTCTAACAATTATTCTTTAAGTTAAGACAATAGAAAGAATGTGTTCAGCCAGATGCTTCGGCATGATTTTTTAGATAATTGTAACTTCAAAGAACATTTGAAATGCTTGGCTCGATTTTCCTTACAGCAGATGGCAATGTTGCATCTTGAAGTTAACATTTTACAGTGTTTTCTTTCATTTAAAAACACAAGCCTGTATTTTACACTTATTTATACAAATGATAGAATTATGTATCAAATTCTATTTGACTAGGCTGGCAGTCTTCACCCATCTTTCCCCAATCTTCACATCTCTTCCCCCCGGAGAACTCAAGCTAGTTTTTCAAGTGACCCTTGAGAAACGCCGCTTGAGAGGGTTAGGTCTATCTGAGGGTACCTCACCCCATTCCCTGTCTTGAGAGCCCATCTGCATTAGCATTGCTACTCCCACTGCGGTGCTGCACTGACATATCACATGCTTGCAACCCCAGGCTCCATCTTAGCAACTTGGCATTTTGCTGGCTGGCTCTGTTTAACCATGTTAGAGAGTTGTGATCTGTTATAACAGTGAATTTTCTTCCATACAGATAAAGCTGAAGTTTCTGCAATGCCCACGCTATAGCTAGACATTCCTTTTCTACATTTGCATAGCATTCCTCCCTGGGTTGGAGCCTACAACTGAGATAAACCACTGGGTGCTCGTCTCCCTCTGAAGAAATCTGGCTAAGTACAGCCCCCACCCCATGGTTCGAAGCATCCACCTGCACAACAAATCCTTTGCTCTAATCTGGACTGGCTAATACAAAGCTTCTTTATGCTTCTGAAATGCCTGCTCACATGCTGGGGTCCACACTACCTTATCTGGCCTGTTCTTCCTTGTCAGGTCTGTAAGGGGAGCAGCTATGGTACTATAACTGGGGATGAACTTTCTGTAGTACCCTGCTGTCCCTAAGAATGCCCTCACCTGCTTTTTGGTAACAGGAGCAGGCCATGCCTGAATAACTTCCCCTTTGGCAGGTTCTGGCCTTATCTTACCACTCCCCACTCTATGTCCTAGGTAGGAGACCTCTGCCATACCCACCTGACATTTGCTCAGCTTAATGGTCAGCCCTGCCCTCTGTAGTCTGCCCAGCACCTCTCTGACATGCTGAAGGTGCTCTGGCCAGGAATGGCTGAAGATGGCAGTATCATCTATGTAAGCAAGGGCAAACCCTCCTGCTCCTGCTAGGATATTATTCACCAGCCTCTGGAAAGTCGCTGTCACATTCTTCATCCCAAAGGGCATCTTTGTGAACTCATACAAGCCAAAAGGAGTCACAAAGGCTGAATTCTCTCTAGCACTGGGGGTCAAGGGCACCTGCCAGTAACCCTTGGTAAGATCAGTGGTTGTTAGATACTTAGCCCCACCCAGCTGCTCTAGGGCCTCATCTGTCCTAGGCATGGGGTAAGTATTTGACTCTGTGTGACTATTTAATTTCCTGTAATCCACACAGAACCTGGTTCTGCCATCCTTCTTTGGCACCAACACCACTGGTGAGGCCCAGGGACTGTTGGACTCTTGAATCACCCCTAGTTCCAACATCTCCTGTGCCTCCTCACTCAGAGTCTATTTGACTCTCTCAGGCATCATATAAAGTGCCTGCTTAATAGGCCTTTGGGGTCCTGTATCCACCTGGTGCTGCACCAGGTGGGTGCTCCCTGGTTTCCCAGTGAACATGTCCCCAAATTCCTGCAACACTGCTCAGATTTCACGAACCTGGGTAGGAGATAGCTGCTGGGATATTGCTACCCCTTCCACCAAGGTGTCAGCCCGAGCCTCACTGAGGAGATCAGTCCCCAGATCTCCCTCAGACTCCTCCTGCAATCCACTGAAAATGCTCAGCACAAGGGCCTCTGTATCACAGTAAGGTTTCATCATGTTAACATGGTGCAATTTGTGCCCCTGCCATCTGCCTAGCACTTCCACCATGTACTTAACATCACTTACCTTTCTTACCACCTTGTAGGGTCGTGTGCCTGACAGGAATGAGAAACATTACCTGCTGCTCCACAGCATATTCTCTAGCTCGAGCATTTCTGTCATACCACACCTTTTTCTGTTGTTGGGCTTCTGCCAGGTTCTCCTGGGCCAAGCCCATGAGTTTCCTGAGCCTTGTCCTGAGGGTTAGGAAGTATACCACAACAGACTCCTTATGAGACTCACACTCACCTTCCCGCTCATGTAAAATTAAATCAAGAGGTCCCCTCACCCTATGCCCATACAACAACACAAAGGCCATAGATTCCTGGGGAACCTCTCTGTAAGCAAAGAGCAGATGGGGCAAATATTTGTCCCACTCCCACTTAAATTGATCTGCAAATGCCCATAGCATGGACTTGATTGTAGAGTTTAACCTCTCATCAAGACCATTAGTCTGGGGTGGTAGGGGATGGTCTTCATGTGCTTCACCCCACAGGACTTCCACAGATAAGCCAGCAGGTCTGACATGAAATTGGCACCTCGGTCAGTCAGTATTTCTTTTGGGAAACCTACCCTGCTGAAAATCTCTAACAAAGCATTTACCACCTTCTCTGCCTCAATGGAGGACAAAGCCACTGCCTCAGGGTATCTTGTAGCATAATCCACTACCACTAGGATATACTTTTTCCCTGTGGAACTTGGGGTACTCAGAGGACCCACAATATCCATAGCTACCCTCTAAAATGGCTACTCAATCACAGGTAAAGGCATCAAAGGAGCACTCACCTTGTCTCCTGCCTTGCCTACCTTTTGGCACTACTCACAGGTCCTGCAGTACCCTGTTACATCTCTGGAAATTCCAGGCCAATAGAAGTTTTGCATAATATGCCTCTTTGTACGTTTTATGCCCATATGACCAGCAAAGGGAATATCATGGGCTAGACGTGCCAGACGGTAGGCTCTTGGCACTACCAACTGCTGTACTCTCTCATCTTCTAGCCCTCCCTCAGGAGTCCACTCTCTGTATAGTTACCTTTTGTCCCAGTATACAGATTCCCCCTTCCCTTGAGAATCAGGTGTCTCCCTAGCTACCTGCCTCAGGCCTTGGAATGTAGGGTCTAAGAGCTGAGCCTGTCTCAACTCTCTCCTTGTAACCCTTCCCAGCTCCCCTTCCACTGGAAGTCTGGCATCCTCTGATAGTGGTGCCTCACTGTCAGCCTGGGTACTACTACTCACCTCTACCTTTGCAGTTACCCTGCCCAAGGGAACATCAGTACCCACAAGCAGCTGTGGCTCACATTCAGTCTCACTGCTGCAGCGTAGCTCACTCCCTGAAGTAAGCACCTCAGCAGTCCTGGCTGCAAGTATGCAGTCTGTCTGGGTCTCCCCCAGGCTACCAGACTTACATGCTTATCTCCTAGCCTCACTGCATGTAACTGCATGAGCACATAGCACTGCCTCATCCAAATCCTTCCCTCTCAGGACATCTGCAGGATGGTAGTTCCATACCCCTGTTCTCTCAAGACAACCTACTATTGGCATTTTGTCTTGCCCACTTACTGGCTCCCTCACCTTTGGTTCCCCACCTTGCCTCCATGGACATCTGTATGCCACATGGCCCCACTGGTTGCATTCAAAACATTTAACCCTAGCTCCTGGACATGTACCTGGACTAGTGGCTTCCCCTGCAACTGGCAGATTCTGTTGGGGCAGTCTGTGCTGCCCACCATGGGTTCCTTTAGACCCATGAGCAGTACTGGGGTCCCCTTCCTGTGCAGGGCTGCCCTGCTGGCCAGGTATAGGTCTCCCTTCTTCCCCAACACATCTGAAATAGCACATTGTCTATCAGCTAACCAGATCCTCATATCCTCAGGCAAAGTGCTAAGGGCTTGTTCCCTCACCAAAAGGTCTGCCAGCCCTTCAAAAGTGGTGACCTGACATCCACTCACCCAGCTATGAAAATAAGTGCTCAGCTCAGCAACATATTCACATACATTTTCATCTGCCTTGCGTCTATACTCACAAAATATTTTCCTATACATTTCAGGTGTTAAAACATTGTATTAGACGTTTCTTTACAGCAGTATAATCAAAACAGACAGAGTCAAGCATTTGTGATATACAAGTTACAGCTTTCCCATGGAGTAAGGAGGTCAGGAACCGTACCCAGAGCCTTTGGTCAACACTCTACCATTTGCATACCCTTTCAAACATGTGAATGAAACTATCAAAATTATCCCCCTCTTTAAATTGCGGAAGAAATTTACTGACCTGTTGTGCTTCTGGGGTCCAGTTACTCCCTTCCCCATTACCTCCATGACTGTGGCGAAGAGTCAGCATTTCCCTCTCATGCTTCCTCTGATGCTCCTGTTCTTCGGTTTCTAGCTCCAAATGCCTGGCCTCCAACTCAAGTCTCTTCAGCTCCAGCTGGATTTTTAAGTCCACTGTAGAAAGGTTGAGCTGTCCATTCTCCGAGGATATTGTATTTCCACTGCCAGTCTGATTGTCTTTCAAAGAAAGGATGAGCTGTCCATTCTCCGAGGATATTGTATCTCCACTGCCAGTCTCATTGTCCTCCTGGATGCTGTTTTCTGATGCAGCTGTAACCAAGGCTGCAATCAGGTCTGCCTTAGTCAGGTTTCCATGCACCAGTCCCCTAGCCTGGCACATCTGCAGCAGCTGGCTCCTTGTCAGCTTTCCATACTCCTGTGCTGACATGCTGCCTGCTCACCCTGACTAACTAAGCTAACAAAAGAAATAAAACAATTGTGATCTGAACTCTGAGTATACACTGCGTGGCTGATTTAGAGTACAAAACACTTCCAGAGATCACTGTACATAAGGTACAGGATTCACTCTACCCACACCACTGCCAAACACTATGTGATGACCGTGCCCTGGCTCAGCAATCAAGGAGCTTCAATCCTCACCATTAACACCAGGGAGGTCGTCTCAGATCAGAATTCCATAAATCCTGCTTAATCTGTCCCAGAAAATCCCAAGAATCTTAGAATAGCTTGGATAAGGTTTTTATAATCTTCACTGTCAAAAATTACAATCCCCCTCCCTTATCTGGGGTCATTATACGAAGATTATAAAAATCTTATCCAAGCTATTTTGTTTCAGGAGGAAAGCTATTTGCAAGTATCCAAGAATCAGATTAATATTTCTTATCAGCGTATTGATGGGTTTTTGGAAGAATACGTATTAGAACAAAGGATTAGTCAGGAAGTCCATTCTTTTTTATTAAATAATTTTCCCAAGGTACCTAGCATGTTTGGCATCCCTAAGATCCACAAAGATGTTTTGTCACCCCCATTCAGGCCTATTGTGGCAGCAGGGGGATCTAAAACACACAATTTGGCAGTGTTTGTGGACCAGATGATCAAGCATATAGTTGAGGGTATGCCACATCTTGTTAAAGATTCTTGGGATTTTCTGGGACAGATTAAGCAGGATTTATGGAATCCTGATCTGATTTTTTTTACAATAGATGTGCAAGATTTATTCTCCTGTATTCCTAGGGAGAAAGGTTTAGATTATTTTGAAAAAATGTTGTTTGATCATTCTAGATTATATTCAGAGCGTGTGCAGCTTGTTTGTGAAATTTTGGCCTTGATTTTAGATAATAATTATATTTTTTTTGAAGGGCAATACTTCCAACAAATAAAGGGAGTTGCTATGGGGGCAGCCTGTGCCCCCGTGTATGCAAATATTGTTTTACTAGGGTGGGAGAAGAAATTTATTTTCGAAAGCAGGTTCTACTTGGATATTTTGTTTTACAGTAGGTACCTGGACGATATTTTTATTTTATGGAAGGGTACCAAAGAAAGTATTGCTGGTTTTATTGAATATATAAACAGCACCACTCATTATTTGACATTTACTTATGAATGTAATGAGAAAGAAATCAATTATTTGGATACCACTATCATTAAGGATGTATGTTGTTTCAGATCTAAAGTGTATAGAAAGAAAACTTTTTGTAATTCTTATCTCCATTTTCAAAGTCACCACCCACTGTACCAGAAAAAAAGTATTGTTAAGGGACAGGCGATTAGAATTTCTAGAATGACTTCTCATTTTGAGGACGTCATTAAAGAATTCAGCGACCTCAAGAACATGTTTTTGGAGAGAGATTATCCACTGGAATTTGTGGAGAGTATTTTACAAGAGATTTTGAGAGAGTGGGGTTCGAAATATCAACCTTTGTTAGGTAGAGGTCTTTCTAAAACAAAAAATAATGAAAGAACAGAGAGTTCTTCCTACAATTTCTCCCAGGCATGTGTGGTGCAATACAGTTCACATTATAATGACATAAGGAACATCCTTTGCAAGAATTGGAATATTTTTAGGGGTGACCCTAATATTTTACAAGCAGAGGGTGAAAAACCTATTTTCTGTACTAAAGTGGGTCGCAACTTGAAACTTACCTTGGAGGGTAATACGAACAACAGCTGTATAAAATCAAATGAATTTACCAAAGCCTGAGGTTGTTGTACACAGTGTAGATTTATGTTGCCAGTTGTTAGTTTGAAACTTGACAATACAAACCAGGACACAGTATTTTTTAAAAAGGGTAATTGTCACACTAGTAAAATAGTTTATTTGGCTAAGTGTAATTCCTGCACGGGGTTTTATGTTGGGAAAACTGAGAGGGCTGTCAGGTCCAGGATATATGAACATTTATATGATATTAAGAATTCAAAAGAAACTAATACCTTATTCAGGCATAGTAAAATATGTAGTAATTTTTCTGGATTCAAGTTTGGGATATTGGATACAATAGAAATAAACCCCAGGGGTGGTAATTGGAAAAACACTTTAAACAAAAAGGGAATTGATGTGGCAGCTTCACTTGGCAACTAATTTATGTCCAGGATTAAATGATTTTATATCTATCTTGCCTGCTTTAAAAGAAAGAGCAGAAACGGTTTGATTTTAAAATGCAACTTTTTTCATAGAAATGTTTTTATTGGATTATTCAGTTTTTGCAGTGTATGCCTTTTAAGGTATTAATTTGTTCAATGGATTCTTGTTAGATTGGTGGGATTTTAACCTATCCTGTGTTACTGTAACATATTTAAATCCACATGAATGTTTGTATATTGTTCTGATGAAGTCAATTTTACTTTGATGAAAACGCTTAACCTGAAATTAAATTCTGTGTCTACTAGTCCTGCTGGTGAACCTGTTGGTTTTTAGTTTTTTTTCATCCGTTCGCTACATTTTTTTGGGTTTTGGTTTAGTTTTGTAGCCCTGGACTGATGGACTCTCTAGATTCTATAGGTCTGCCTGCAGATGTTGGATTTGGGCAGTCTGTAGAGATTCTAGAACTGAAAAAGGATGTTGCTGAGCTCAGAAGTTTCATGGAGCTCTTTTCTTCCAAAATGATTTTATGTTGTTCTATAGAGCTTGGCCCTGACATTAAGGGAAGCTCTGAGGGAATTCAGAGTATTTCTGGCAGTCAAAAGGTTAATGTGAATGCAGTTTGTGAGCGTACAGGTCAAGGGAATCATGACGTCACCATTGAAGCTGTTGTTCATTCGGAACAGGCTGCTGCTATTTCTGAACATTTTGCGGACTCTGTGCAAGAAAAAAATCAGGTTTCTACAGCTAACTCTTGTTTGGAGCATTCGAATCCCAATGGAGTGGTATATTTTGGAAGGGATGTGGAGATTATACAGACAAGTGCATCGGACTCATTATCTAACACTGGGAACAGCAAAACAGGTACTGTTTGTCATTCTGCCCCTAAGGCGAGGTTTGAAGCCGAAGTTGTGGCTTCTAATAGACAGGCTGGTCATTCTTTTGGTGTTTCCAGTTCACCGAAGGCCTTGGGAGAGGCTAATTCTAAATTACATGTTTTTTTAAACAAAAAGTTTAATTTTACAGCAGGCAACAACTGGGGCGAAAGTCACAGTGAGCCGAGAAGGAAAAAAGACAAGAACTATACATCTATTAGAGACATGATCTTTGGGTTTGAGAAAACGTTATACAAACTCAAGACTTTGCAGATGGAAATGTTTTATTTTAGTGAATGTGTTAAGTTGAAGGTGGTTCCTCAGGGACTACGTGTTTTTAAATTCCCTTTTGGGTTATATTATGACATGGATATGGTGCAAGAGTTTACCGACCTGTTTGATAAATGGGGTATTGAACTGCTTAACAAAGTGTTGGTTTTTCAAGAACAAATGAAGGTTAAATTATTTAAAGAAGTGGAAATACTTAATAAGGACATTTTGGAAGACTTACTATTTCCTCAATATGAGGAATTTTATTCTAAAGTCCTTGAGAGATTTGAAAAAAAGTGTAATGTACAATTTCAGAAAAAGAAAAGGAAGCTCAACAGGGATGTTGAACAGTATAAATCTAAAACAGTATACCCCACAGACAGGCTTTTTTTATAGTTATAGCCAGGAAATTGTGCCAGGGAGTTTCAATTACCATGGAGGTGGAGGTTATTCAGAAGGTTATTCAGAAGCTACTGGTAATGGGACCCCCTTTGAACAACCATTTAATGATGGTTTTCATGTAGAAGAGGATTTTCCCACCCTAAGACGCTCGGAATGAATAGCGAACAGACAACCAGGAGTTCAACATTATTACAATTCCGATTACCCCCCCCCCCCGCAGGGGTCAATACCACAAGGGGAGAGGCAGGGGCAGGTATTAGATGGGAACTCTTTCCATTCTGATATTATTTGTAGCTCTAAAGGATTCAGTATTTACAACTATACAGATAGAGTTATTTCTGAAGAATATTTTTCACTTTTCGCTGAAAGGTTTAAATTTGTTCCTGCTAGGATACCAGATATAGCAGAAGTTTTGCTTGATATTCACATGTTTACTAGGAAAATAAATTTTCGATTATTGTTTCCTGGTAACAATACTGATAGTATTGGGCATAAATCTACGGCCTTGAGAAAAAATAGTGTGTTCAATCCTCCCTTACACCCTTTGGTAGCTAGTTTTGAGAATGTGGATAAACAAGAGTTGTATCACCTTTGGGCTAACAACAAGAAGGTATTTTTTAACCTGAGTTCCAAAGAGAAAGAATTACTTTTTTCTTTAAAACACGATAGAAGTATTCGTATAATGACCCCAGATAAGGGAGGGGGATTGTAATTTTTGATAGTGAAGATTATAAAAACCTTATCCAAGCTATTTTGTTTAAGGAGGAAAGTTATTTGCAAGTATCCAAGAATCAGATTAATATTTCTTATCAGCTTATTGATGGGTTTTTGGAAGAATACGTATTAGAACAAAGGATTAGTCAGGAAGTCCATTCTTTTTTATTAAATAATTTTCCCAAGGTACCTAGCATGTTTGGCATTCCTAAGATCCACAAAGATGTTTTCTCACCCCCATTCAGGCCTATTGTGGCAGCAGGGGGATCTAAAGTACACAATTTGACAGTATTTGTGGACCGGATGGTCAAGCATGTAGTTGAAGGTATGCCACATCTTGTTAAAGATTCTTGGGATTTTCTGGGACAGATTAAGCAGCATTTATGGAATCCTGATCTGATTTTTTTGACAATAGATGTGCAAGATTTATTCTCCGGTATTGCTAGGGAGGAAGGTTTAGATTATTTTGAAAAAATGTTGTTTGATCATTCTTTTTCAATAATCATTTTTATTGTTTTGCCAAACCATTATACATTTCACACACTATTTACATTATGTACAATATTGCTTCCAATGTTTTAGTTCCATTTTGAATTTCCCTATAATACATTAAGAATAAATATCATTTTAACCAAGTACAGGAAATTAAAATCACAAAAAATTAAACATAAAAGCATCTACAATAGACAATTATAAACCAACTCAAGCCAATAATTTGTATTATTTCTACATTTTCTATCTAATCCAAGAATGTGTTGGTACACATACAGAATGTCCTGACGGAAAGTGGATAGGAACACTTCGCCAAAATAATATTAAAGATTTGTTCCCAAATTTTTATGCTGTTTATACTTTTCTTATTATTTCTAATTAACAATTTGTGCGCTAATATATGCTTAATCGCTAACAGCCTGAAATTTTGCCACGACACCTGTGCTGGGTTCAACCAGTTTGTGGCTATATATAATTTCATTAGTAAACTAATATTCATAATTACAATCTTTTTTGTTTTGTCCAAATTCTCCTGTGGAATATGTAAAATCAGAAATTCCCAGGAGAGTGTTGAGTTTTGGTAACCCATTTTTTGTAGTTGTAACTTTAAAGAATTCCATAATTTATAAATGCACTTGCAACTCCAGAACATGTGTAACAGGTCTGCTGTCTGATCTACACACTGTGGACATTTAGGTGACTTTTTTGAATCAAATTTATGAAGTGTAAGATGGGTATAATATGCATTGTTAAATATCATCAATTGAGTAAAGACCAGTTTTTGAAGTGATACGGATTTTAATGTTAAGTTGTTTGATCATTCTAGATTATATTCAGAGCATGTGCAGCTTGTTTGTGAAATTTTGGCCTTGATTTAGATAATAATTATATTTTTTTTGAAGGGCAATACTTCCAACAAATAAAGGGAGTTGCTATGGGGCAGCCTGTGCCCCCGTGTATGCAAATATTGTTTTACTAGGGTGGGAGAAGGATTTTATTTTCGAAAGCAGGTTCTACTTGGATATTTTGTTTTACAGTAGGTACCTGGACAATATTTTTATTTTATGGAAGGGTACCAAAGAAAGTATTGCTGGTTTTATTGAATATCTAAACAGCACCACTCATTATTTGAAATTTACTTATGAATGTAATGAGAAAGAAATCCATTATTTGGATACCACTATCATTAAGGATGTATGTTGTTTCAGATCTAAAGTGTATAGAAAGAAAACTTTTTGTAATTCTTATCTCCATTTTCAAAGTCACCACCCACTATACCAGAAAAAAAGTATTGTTAAGGGACAGGCGATTAGAATTTCTAGAATGACTTCTCATTTTGAGGATGTCATTAAAGAATTCAGCGACCTCAAGAACATGTTTTTGGAGAGAGATTATCCACTGGAATTTGTGGACAGTATTTTACAAGAGATTTTGAGAGAGTGGGGTTTGAAATATCAACCTTTGTTAGGTAGAGGTCTTTCTAAAACAAAAAATAATGAAAGAACAGAGAGTTCTTCCTACAATTTCTCCCAGGCATGTGTGGTGCAATACAGTTCACATTATAATGACATAAGGAACATTCTTTGCAAGAATTGGAATATTTTTAGGGGTGACCCTAATATTTTACAAGCAGTGGGTGAAAAACCTATTTTCTGAACTAAAGTGGGTCACAACTTGAAAACTTACCTTGGAGGGTAATACGAACAACAGCAGTATAAAATCAAATGAATTTACCAAAGCCTGTGGTTGTTGTACACAGTGTAGATTTATTTTGTCAGTTGTTAGTTTGAAACTTGACAATACAAACCAGGACACAGTATTTTTTAAAAAGGGTAATTGTCACACTAGTAAAATAGTTTATTTGGCTAAGTGTAACTCCTGCCCGGGATTTTATGTTGGGAAAACTGAGAGGGCTGTCAGGTCCAGGATATATGAACATTTATATGATATTAAGAATTCAAAAGAAACTAATGCCTTATTCAGGCATAGTAAAATATGTAGTAATTTGTCTGGATTCAAGTTTGGGATATTAGATACAATAGAAATAAACCCCAGGGGTGGTAATTGGAAAAACACTTTAAACAAAAGGGAATTGATGTGGCAGCTTCATTTGGCAGCTAATTTATGTCCAGGATTAAATGATTTTATATCTAATGTGCCTGTTTTAAAAGAAAGAGCAGAAAGGGTTTGATTTTAAAATGTAATTTTTTCATAGAAATGTTTTTATTGGATTGTTCAGTTTTTACAATGTATGCCTTTTAGGGTATTAATTTATTCAAGGGATTCTTGTTTGATTGGTGGGATTTTAACCTGCCCTGTGTTACTGTATCATATTTAAATCCACATGAATGTTTGTATATTGTTCTGATGAAGTCAATTTTACTTTGATGAAAACGCTTAACCTGAAAATAAATTCTGTGTCTACTAGTCCTGCTGGTGAACTTGTTGGTTTATAAACCTAACTTCTTATTGCAGGAATAGGGCACAGAAAAGTCACTTATAAATAGAGGGATAAAAGAAGAAATCTGGGGGCATGTAAATGAAGATGTAAATACAGAAAAGTAAACTGGTGAGGTGGGGTATATTTCACCAAATGAGGATAAGAGCAGCTTTAATGTCTTTGAAGATAGAAATGGTGAAAGAAAGCATAAAGTTATTTCAGAGGGGCTAAAGTGGAGGGGAATCTCTTACAAAATATCTAGTATCAAGTTTAACCAAACGCTCATAGCACTGAACTTTTTAGTTAAAATAATTAGGCATGAAACCAGAAATAACCAGGGTCATTTTTAAGTATTAATACTATTATAACATGGGAAGTTGATAGAATAAAAGGATGTGAATTAACATGAATTTTCTGAAATAAAAGAAGTCTATATAAAGACTGTCATTATTTACTAATTACAATCCACCACCTTTTCTCCAAAAAAATCACCAGTTTTAGAAGTCACAAAGACACTGGAATACAGATGTGAGGTACTACCTTTTATCGGAACCACATAGGTACTCCAGTAAAGTTATTACACCACACCTCTTCCAGTGGCTTTGTGTTTTCTCTTATTGAACCAACATAAGAAACAAAAAGAGAAGCTGATGTTGGGCCATATTCCAAAAGATTTGCTGTCAGTGTAAGTCACTTACTCTGAGACTTGACCATTTATTAGTGTTTTGGAATCAGGGTGGACTTACACAGAGGAAAAGTCTTTTGGAATTGGGCCCAGTATGTACAGCCCATTGAACTGGAAAGGAGGGTGTGATTGTGCAAAACAGATTTTTTCCTACAAATTTTGGGAGTGGGGGAGAAAGCAACATTTTAATCAAAAATTAGAGACAGCTGTCAGGTATGCAAACACTGCACCAAACCACGGGAGGAAATAAGCCTGCTAGAGTGATTAAAGGAAATAAAGAATATTTGAGAAAGACTGTTTTGGCTATAAACTAAAGGAATTGCCAATGTATAAACAAAATACAAAGTATATAATAAAACACCACAGAGAGCATAACATTTCACATATACCACTGTTTTTTTCCTATGAAATTACAGATAGATACATAGATAGATTTAGATAATAGCTGTTTGTTGCTTCTTAACATTTGCAATATTTGTCTGTCAGTACTCTTCCTACAGGTGTAAACATTGGCTCTAGGTGATTTGGTCATATTGACTAATGTTGATGTGATACCACAACCTCATGTAAAAATGGGAAAAAAGGAGATGATGACAATGATGAACACTAGTCTCCAGCTGCTTCACTGTCATGGAAACTAAATGTGGTCCTTTATAATGACAAAATGGGGATCAGCTTAAAAAAGTGAAGATGCTTTTTGACCTTTTTTTTTTACATGTCTAGCACTGCAGTGTGTTGGGCTTTGACTCTCTTTTACTTTCTTATTCTTGTATGCTATTATACCACTTTGTTATCCTAATTATCCTAATTCTGACGTGAATCTTATTTTCTGGTAGTCAGCTCTATATGATTATTTTAGCTGTAAATACTTAACGTTTATTTATAACACCTTTATTGAATTATCACATAAGACATAAGCAAACATACATTTATATAAAAGAAAATAAATCATATCAACACGTTCACAGTTATAAATCAGGTCTATATGATTGATTAATATTTGCAGTCTTGGACATGCTTTAATTATATTGTCAATGTGCACTTAATTACATTTCAATTGTCCTTTAACCCTCATCTATTCCTAAAATGATGCAACAGTTCCTCTATATAGTGTGACTTTTTCTGGGTAAGGGAATTGGAATTACATTTACTTGGTGTTCATGCTTTATGTCTTTGAAGTGCAGACTTTCTAGATCTCTTTTGAAAATGGGAAGCAACTGCATACTTTGGCTACATAGTCATCAAAATACAGATAACTATTTATTTTGATTTGTTTGAAAATTACACATGGATATACATATTTTTTCTAGGTTTCATTAAGTTTGCTCAAGTGCTATTTCATTGAACTGGGAATCACTGAACTCACTCCATTGAGTCCTAATTCATCACACATAACCATTGCATTGGAGGGTGGAGAGTGTTGGACTCTTCCACTCTCCACATAGGACCTATGTTAGTGCCCCTGCTTGAGTTGCAGTGATTTGTACTTCAAAAGGGATTGTTTCATTGAGCTGTGTTCAGTGAACTGCAACTCAACAAAATATCATAGACTCACTATTCAGAGACAGTAGACAGTTACACAGATACACATCACACAGCACTTTGGAATATAAAAGGTAATTTACATGATCAAAATGTTTGGTTACATTTCCAAAATACACAAGAAAAGAATAAGTTCTGCATGTTGTAGAACTAAATCTTATATATGTAAACTCCTTCCATTAGTTTAACAATGGTTGTGCCAGAAAGTGTGAAAACTGAAAGAGTCTTTATACTGATTAGTGAAAGCAAAGGTAAACTATTTCTGGAGTTACAGTGACAATGAAAATTTGTGCTAGAGTAATGAATCCCTTATAGCTTTACTGCACTCATCTGCAGTAACTCAGATTTATCACCCAAGGAAATACATGATAGCTCTCCATTAACTAAACTAATCATATTACTTGGGCTTTAAATCTGGGCTGTAAGTAGTCAAACATCAATTCATTTGTATGACTCCTCTGTACTTAAATCATTCTGATGTTCATTTTCAGAAAACTAGACCTATATCATGTAAGAAAGGGTGCCAGAAAATGAAATCCCACTAAGTGAATGAAGAGATTATGGAAGTCATATTAATTTCTCTGTTACAAAAAATATAAGGAAAACATACCCTCTTTGGTTCAAAGTCTTCTTTCACTTTGATGTTATCCACCTCACAAGAATGAACCAAACTACTTCCAATGCAAAAAAGTACTTGTGTCACAAGAACAAACTTCCAGTAATCCATTCTGAAACAGAAAGAACAAATGAATATTTCATTAGGAAATACTTGTATAGTTTAATGTATACCAAGATGGACATATGGCTAATATCTTCCTTTACAGATAGCCAGGACACTATGAACTTATCAATGTATTCACGTTACATACTTGTAATAACAATGTAAATATTTGAAAGTTTATTAACTGTACTGCATTCTTCTCATATCACTGTAATCTTCCTAATTATTGTGTTAGCTTTAATGGATGTGTGCCAACTACTCCCTGGGCTGTGGCTGAAAATGGTCCACTTAAATCAGTGCTATACTCAAGTTAACAAATAAAATAAAATAAATAAATACATAAAGAAAAAAAAGTTGTAATAGACTACTATCATAAATAAAAAAGTAAGAAATATATTATTAATTCATTCTTTTGTCTGTTTGTTTAATTGGGTAACTGAACTAGTATTACCCTTTTCAGCCTTTTTAGCTACAGTTCTGTTCAACAGACTTAGATTCATGGTGTTGTTTTTTTTTCTATTTTACTCTGTTTTCAAAAATAAGAAAATATGTTTGCATTGTCAAATAAAGATATTCTGCAGTTCATTTAACCTGTATGTATTTTCATGCCATTTAAACTAATGGTTCAGGTGTCCTCTGCTCTGCTTTATATTTTGGTATATTACCATTCTAATAGACTGTGGAACCTAGGCCATATCCACTGTCTTTGTGTGGCTTTTCCCATTCAGTGATCCTGTACACTGTATTAGATAAAAGCACTTTTATATTAAGGGATACTAAACATTTTTTTAATTATTTATATCAAACTGAAACTAATTGTGCTAATATGGTGAATTATATGCTGATGACACGATGTTCAATTGTTATTTACGATGATACCTAATAACATAGGTTTACGTATGTTAAAGGAATATTGGAAGAAGAATAGCATGTATGATATTAAGTTTATAGATTTATTGTGTTTATTCATGGAAATAGTGCTTGAAACAAATGCTTTCATGTTTAGTCATACCTTATACTTACAGAAGGATGGCGTAGCTATGGGCACCTCCAGTGCCAATGGCTACGCCAATGCCATTATGGCTTTATGGGAAGAAACTCACATTCTTGAAGATCCATATAAAGAGAAGATCATATTCTACTGGAGATTTGCGGATGATCTATTTTAATGGGGGGGCCATAATGATGAATTATCAACATTATGTGCTTACTTGAACAATTCTACTTCATTTTTAAAATTTACTATGCATAGTTCTAATATTGTAAACTTCTTAGATGTCAGTGTAATGAAGGGCAGTATAGATAGAATAAATACCAAAATTTATAGGAAAACTTGTTTTAGAAATTCACTTTTGCACCAATGTAGTATGGCCCCCTTCATATATTCAAGAATATTATAAAGAGCCAGGGGTTACGGGCTTCTAGGTTGAATGCAAGTGATGAGGGATTTCATACTGAATTGAACCTTTTAAAGGATAGATTTGTAGTTTGTGGGTATGATCCCAACAAAGTAGATACAGTTTTGGATGAGATGCATATATCTAGAGAAAATGAAGGTAAACCTTATTTTTTGGCAGGTCCTTGGAGGAGGAAGGCCCCACATAAATGTGAGCCCATTGTAAAAGTTCCAGTGGTTTATTCCAAAAATATTGCTAGGATAAATGATGTAGTGATGAAGCACTGGTACATATTACTAATCACCCCTGAAATTATATCAGTAGTGGATGAAAAAACTACCTTTATTTTTTAAAATAAAAAGTTATTAAAGAGAAGGCTATGTTACCCTAGAATAATAGATCCCCCAGTGAAAACAAGGGATGTATGTGGCACTTATCCATGGAATAAATGTAATTATTGCAAGTTTTTGGATATCTCAAATAGGTTTCTACACCTGGATACAGGGAGGGAAATGACATTTAGAATAATGGCCAATACCAGTCACATAGTATATTTAGCCCACTGTACAATTTGCTCAGCTTTTTATATAGGTAAAACCAACAGAAGATTTCATGATAGAATCAGGGAACATGTTTATAATATTAACAAGAGGATTAGTACTAATGCACTTGCAAAACATGTTGTACAAGAAGGTATGTCCCATAGTTTTAAGTTTCTAGCCATTGATACCATTACCCCTAATGAAAGAGGAGGAGATATCAGGAATGTAACTGGAACATGTGAAATGAAATGGATTATTAGAACAGGGTGAATAGGGGTAGTGGATTAAATGATAAAAGTGTCCATTAAACCTATATTAAAAGCAAGATCTAGATGGAGATGTGAAGTTTTTAAGAACTATTATTATCTTTTACATTGCATTTTAAATAATGTCATGTGATAGTACAAACATAATTTGATTGGTTGATGTGTTTTTTAAAAAGGGAATGGATGGAAGTTTTCATTGCCTGATGAAGCAGTAGTTCTTACTCTGAAAGTGCTCACAATACACTTGCATTGTTCTTAGTACCTTGGACTGTTTTGTGCTGACTAGCTACGCATGATCATAGCCATTTGCCGCGGTTTGGTTCACAGTCTTATTTTTTTTTGCCATTATATGTTGCCATTTAGTTGCCTGCTGATATTTGCATAAATAACTGTGAAACCAGGAGAGAGAAGGGTAAGTAAGACCTAGAGCTGCAAGTTTAGAAAGGAAATTTTGGTGGGACACTGTGTCATATGCTTTGGAAAGGTCAAGGAAAAGTGAAGAAACAAGGTTTCATGATGAAACATAATTATGTGGTAACATAATAAGTCCATATAACTACACTGATGTCTCTGAATCATGACATTTTTATCCCCTTCATTTAAATCTCATTATGCACTCATTTTTTTCACTAGAGCACTTCCATATGTATATGAACTCATTTGCATGCACTGCTTGCTGTTCTATGCTGTGCAAGCTGTTGCAAAAGAGAGTAAAATCTCATGAATGGAGGAGCTGCCTGGTCAGCTTCAATAAGAAGCTGAAATCCCTTATAAGATCCTCCAAAGCTAGCTATGAAAACAAAATTGCCACTGATTCTAAGGGCAGCCACAAAGCATTCTATAGCTATGTCAAGAATCTCAATGGCAACACCCAGATTTGCTCTGAGTTATGGCACAACGGCACGAAAATTACAGACCCAACTGATATTGCCAACATCCTGGCAGATAGGTTCAGTGCTAACTTTACCCCCCTCTCATCTCCTAAAGAGCCCATATCTATACAGGAAAAATGCAGAATCCCTGTAATCACATCTATGCAGGTAAAAGCTGCACTCTCTAAAACCAAAAACGCAGCAACCATGGAAGCGGACCACATCCCAGGCTGCATTTTACATGAACTTCAGAACGAACTGGCTCCCCACCTAAGCACCATGTTGAATCATAGTCTCACGTCAGGCTTTGTGCTCACTGAATGGTGCACAGCAACAGTTAGCCCACTCCACAGAGGGGGAGCCACCACTGATCATGGGAACTATCGCCCTATTAACCTGATGAGCCTTCTGCAAGGCCATGGAGCGTATCATCATGGAACTCATAAACAAAGACATTGGTAACCTCCAAACTCTGGACCCCACCCAGTTCAGGTTTGTGAAAGACAGATAATGCCTTCTGAACCTGATTGACTTCTTTGAGGCAGTCACCAAAGCCATAGATGAGGGTAAGGTGGTTCACACAGCCTATCTTGACCTCGCCAAGGCTTTCAACACCATCCCCCATTCTGGAATTATAGCTAAACTCACTAAACTAGGTATAAATCCCTATGTCACAAGATGGGTTGCCAACTGGCTCACTGACAGAACCCACACTGTAAAAGTTGCAGACTCCAAATCTGACTTCAAACCAGTGACAAGTGGAGTACCACAGGGTTCAGTCTTGGGACCTCTCATGTTTGGTATCTACTTCTCTGAAGTACAGGCTAATACAGAAGGCCTCTGGCTAATGAAGTTCGCAGATGACTGCAAACAAGGAGCCATAGTCAAGTCCCCAAATGATGTGGACATCCTACAGAAGGGCTTCACTGAGACAGATGCCTGATGTCAGAGGCATGGCCTCAAGCTCAATGCCAAAAAGTGCATTGTCATCTCCTTTGGTCAAAACTCTGTACCTATGAACTACCACATAAACAGCAGTCTACTTAATGCCGAATGTGTGATAAGAGACCTTGGGACCCAGGTGGACAGTAGTCTCTCCTTTGATAATACCATCACCACAGTAGTTAGGAAATCCTTCTATGTGGCACACCTCATCTCAAAAGGGTTCTCATCCAGGAAAAAAGAGGTCATTGTTCCCTTCTACTCGGCACTCATTAGATCCATTATAGAGTACAACTCCCCTTTTGGAATGTATCTCACAAGACATCTGCAGCAGCTGGAAAGGCCACAGAAGTACCTCACAAAGAGGATTACTGGCCTCAAACAGATGCCCTACACTGACCATCTCAAAAAACCCCGGATTTACTCTGTAACATATCGCCTACTCTGAGGAGATCTCTGCCTAACATATAAAGCTATGTTAAACCCAGAGCTGTTGGACATGCTACACCTTAAGAAATCCCAATCCCTCCAAGCTACATGCTCTAGGGACCTAAACCTTGTCACCACAATAAACAGGACATGCTGGAGGGATATATTCCTGTCCCAGAGACTTCCTACACTCTGGAACAAGCTGCCCATCTATGTCAAGCAAAGTTCCTCATTAGCACTCTTCAAGAAAAATCTTGATGAGTGGATGGGAAATAGGAAATACACCCCGAGGATCGCTTCTGTGACTCTGCTCTACAGGGGCACATGAAATTAACTTTCTTGGGTGGCATAAGCCAGGGAACCTTGTTGGCTAGGCTAACGTAGGCCCTTGGGCCGATACCCTAGTACCTACCTATGAACCTATGAATCTGCACTCCGCTCCCACAAATTGCCATAGACCATGTAAAGGGTCCTTATGTACTGTACAAATTAACTTTGAAGTCCACCCTCTAAATCCACATAATGTTAAGGAAGGATTATTCACTTATGAATGTTGAAGAAGTTACATCCATGAGGTCAGGAGCTTAATATTTCACACTGACTGATAGACTGTTCAAAGCCATCAACGTTCAGCTCACTGTTAGAAAGTTACATAGGTTTAGTAATACCATTTGGTATTTATTCAGCACCTGAGACTTCCAGAGAGCTGCTGTGCAGATTATCTGTTTTCCAGAAGGTGTTATGAGCATCATTAATGATACACTGCTTTGGAGTAAAATCTAACTGGAACATGATGAAATATTAAAATTGTTATTGGAAAGGCTGTGACAAAATAATCTTATACTGAACAAGGACAGCATCAGATATGTATGAGTAGTATCAAATACATAGGACATGTTGATACAAACGGGGCACCAACCAGACCAAGAAAAAGTGAGAAATGTAATCCAATTAAAATATCAACAGATGTGCAACCTGTGAAAGGACATCTGTGCATGTTTTGGTATTTATTCAGATTTATTCCATGTTTCAGACAGATTAAAAAAAAAAGAAAATAAAAGATCTGTGCTTGATATGGCATGCTATCCTGAGTACTTGCACTATGCTTGACTATGCTTGATTTCCTACAGGGTCTTCGGGTTTCCTCTTATTGTATTGATGAATGAAGAATCACAGAGGTCTATTCCAGATTCTGAAAACCAATTTAGCCTTGCTGTGCCAGAAAAGTTTGTACGTATACATTGGCACAGAATGCTAATTTTATTTACAAAGCAATGGCATTAGCTATTGGAGTAAAAGGGCATGTCCACTTTAGTAACTCTTCTGACATGTATATGGAGCATTACAGACTGCAAAGGATGCCTATGTGTTCTAGATAACCTCAACCAACATGCACAAAGATGTCTGACACTATGTCAGGCAATTTGTATGCAGGGACAACTTTACATCAAATTTATAGTTATTTACAAGGTGTAGCATAGGGTTATCTAAGACCAGATATAGTGTGCCTAGTACTTCAGAAATTCATGTGCAATTTTAAAACATTTCTGCAGGCTCCCTCAATCCCTACTGTCCTGCTACTTATATATACTAACTCCATTATCATTTTGTTATTCATTAGGGAGAATTCTCTGACATATTCTAATACCAGTATTACAGCGTATCCCCCATCTGTACTTAGAGTGCTACTTATGGTGAGATAATTCCAGCCAAGCATCCAGAACAGACTAGGTGTACTTTGCCCCTCTTATTATATCATAACATGGGTGGACCTGGAAAGTAGGGTTTGTGATAGCTTTTCAGGACAATGGAGACCTTCCACAATGTTACCTTTTAGATTAACATAGATTGTAGAGAGTAACATTTAGACTCAGTTATCTGAGGTATCTCTGACACTGAAAAAATTGCTTAAAAACTGTGTTGGCACTAGAAACAGATACAAGAGAAAAGTTTCACAATGTAACAGAAATCAGTTATATAATCTCATAGTATTTAGTATTATGGTGTGACAAAAACAATCACTTTGTAAGTAAATTGCAGACAATCTGGTACTGTAACAGTACAGCTGCAAGAAGGACAATCAGTTATCTATGGTTCCAGTGTAGTGACAGAGGCACAGGGTGAATGTGCACAGATTGAAAAAGTATTTTTAAATATTGTGCATTATTAGGAAAAGTTGTAAGAGGAGTTTTAGGGGAAATAAATTTTTCTAAAGACAGAATATAAGCTGGGTCTACTACAAGTGCTTTGTGCTAGTAGCTTGTTACACACTTTCTCACTGACATTTGCTTGAAAAGGCAAGTGCCCTATCTCTCGTTCTGTTAGTTTTAACTTAATTCTTTAGCCCTCCCAGCACCTATCCCCATTCAACTCTATAACCCTACCAGAGCCCTAACTCTAACCCTAAAACTCTCACCCATTTCCTAACCTGAGTACTCATCCCTAACTCTTAATACTCCATACCTCTCCCTAAACCTAAAATTCCTGTCATCCCCTAAACCTAGAACTCCGCACCATCCCTAAACCTAAAATCCTTGATCACTCCCTAAACGTAAAAGTTCCCTTCTGCTCCCTAATCCTAAAACTTCTCTCCAACTAGATAACCCTAAAACTCTTTTCCTGCTCCTTAACCCTAAAATCCCCTTCCCAATCACTGCCCTAATCTATGCACCACCTCCTCCCACTCCCTCCCTGTGGTCGGTGCACGTACCTCTCTTGAACTCGAGCAGTGTATTCAGGAAAGATGTATCAGCTGCATTTTTGAACTTATACTGGAGTCTGAGTATGAGTAAAAGCCTATACTAGCTACAAAAAGCTTGAGTCCCTGATTTTCAGACAGTAGTCTTCAAACACTTGGGACTTGAGCACTTGTAGTAGAACCATAAAAGCTACTACAAAGTACTTTTTGAGAAAGCCACTACATAAAGCATGGTACTTCTTCAAACAATGATGTTAACCCCACAGAAATATGACCTTAAAATTGTGTACAAACCAGGAACAGAGATGCATATTAATGAGGCACTGAACAGGAATTAAACATGATAGGCAAATATATTATAATGCACATTATATTCACCAGCATTGGACAGCAGCTGTAGAGGTCACTTTCTAAGCCTGGAGCATAAGGAAACACATTGCTCAGGTTGATCATGTGAATGGCAAAAAGGAAGTACTACACTGCAGAGAGCAGTGCGTTCATTTGTTTACATTTGTCTCTTCTTGCAGGCAGAAAATAAGATGACACAAGCATGCAAAATCTTGTGCTCCAAATTAAGCAACAAGGTCAAAAGTCACAATAAGTGTAACACTGTAAATTTTCTGTTAAGGCAATTACCAAGCCGGCAGACACAAAGCAGCAGTTGCTCTAGCACATCTGCACTTTCATCACTTGTGCTGCTCTTCCCTACTATTAGTTTACATGAGCAGGTTTGACAAGGCAGCATGTTATACATGCACTTCACTGCCTTACAACTGCAAATGTACATGAAACAATTGTTTCTGCGTTTCGTCCACTGCTGCAGTTTTATTGTCAAATTGTTGAAAAACATAGACTTCCATCTATCCAGCATTGCCTGGGGATATAACATTCCACAAAGCAAGCCAGGGAGGATGTTAGTGCCCACAGTGACACTGCTGAGTTTTAAATTTTTATATATTTTTTTGGAAATGAGATGTAGTGTCTTTATTCCATTTTGAACCTTTGCACGAGATCTTCAAAAAAAGAAAGTCAGGACAAATTGACTGATCAAAACTTAGAAGTGATGTCTATTATTCCCTGTCTACCAATATCAGCAGAAATGCTACAAGGATTCAAGGAATGCTTGTCCTATGCCAGGAGCTATACTGTTACAAAGGCCCTTAGGCAGAGCTGAATCATGGTCAAATGGGGCACGAGGAAGGGTAATAGATAAGGCCCCCCACCCACCCCACAGCCATTCTAATATCCCATTACTTGGCTATCTCTCTCCAGTTACCATAAACATTATTCAAACCTGTCAGTTTGCTTACTATCTGCATCTTTACTTCTACAATGATTATAGATATTTGGATTTAATTTAAAACGTTTATTTCAAATTTTACAGCACAAACACTGATAGTCATTTACTAAACAAAACAATACAGTCTCACAATGAAAGCAGACTTGGCATGAGCAACAGTAAACTTCTCTGCCCTTCAAACTCACATGCATTGAAACAACATTGAAACCCGCATTCAGAGAAAATCCATCTGGCAAGTAGTGGATGAAGTGTACCTTCAGTTTTTTTACAAACCATTGGCCCCCTGCACACATTTTAGGACCATGCATAAATGCAGGTGTTCTTTGGTTTACCTTTCTAATTGCATTAAATTATATTACATGTTTAATACATCACCACTTGTTATTGTGTGTTTGAAATTTATTGTTTTGAAGATTTTTTCAGCAATTAGTGCAATAAAAATGAATCAGTAACGACTAAATACTAATTTCAACACATTTCAATCGTATGAAGGGCCACGCAAACTGCTGCCATTATAATACACCAATATCAGTCAATACATAATCTCTGCAGAAGTAAAAGTAATATGTATAATTCCACATTAAAGAGAACTGCAACTAATAAAAAGATTGCTGCTAGCAAGCTGCTTGACTCATCTACAAATTCAGTGCCTGCCGTCCTTGAAGAATAGATTCTATATTTTACATAAAAAAATGGTGTGCTGGTGATATGCAAACCAACAACAGGTCCATAGTTAATAGGCAACTCATCCAAAAGAAGGACACACTCGGGACTGCAGAACCCTCCCTTTTAAAATACACCACAGTATCAGCAATCCATCTACATGGTGTTAGAGTAGAACCCACATGCTTCTGATCAAAGCCAAGTATGCTACCTGTTGTGCAAGTAACATGGCTGTCAACTTTTGTAGCACAAACAGTGACAGCCATTTGCTAAGCAAAACAGTTGCACATTGAAAACAGACTTAGCTTGAGTAGCAGTAAATAGCTGTCTCTCTTCCCTTGAAGCTCACAGTTCCTTGAAAATGCATTCACAATTCTTTGAAAATGCACTGGAACCCACAGTTCCTATTCACAATTCCTTGAAAATGCACTCAACCTCAATTCCTTAATTTACAATTTCTTGAAAATGTACTGAAACTCATTTCCTTGAAAATGTACCAAAACCCATATTCTTTGAGGAGTCTAGTAGTTGGTGTAGAGGATTCAGGATCTTGTCTCCTGTATGAGCCTGAGCAAATTAACTAACTTGCCATCCCTAACTAGGGCATTTTGCACATACGCATACACACTCACACTCACCATTAGGGACATTATGTATTGTCAGCACAAGCAAGTTTAAAACCCATGTGGAAAGAAGAAGCAACAGCAAGAATGAATGTTGTGTGTGTCGATACATGCAAGAATATAATGCACACATACACTTCCTTATGAGTTGGTTCCAAGAAGCAGCAGGAACATATGCCAGACACAGAGGCATTCTTAAAGAAGACACGCACAATTTATGTTTTTAATTAAAAATATTGTGGTTGCCCCCCCTGGCCAGCAGGCCCTTCTGCAACCAGCTGGCCCTAGACAACTGCCAAGGTTGCCTAGTGCTCTATCCAGCTCTAAGTAGAGCTAACCCATTTAAAAAAAAATTGTAAGTAAGTAAGTAAAGGCATAGTTACAGGCAGGGTTGCCAGACGTCCCTATCTGGGCGGGACTGTCCCGAGATCAGTAGCCTGATCCCGAGTCCCGCACTGCTGGTTTAAATCCCGGGCAGCCTCCGCTTTTTTTTTTTTTTTTTTGATTGGCCCATATACCGGCATATGGGCCAATCAAAAATCACTAAACACGGAGCTTCTTGTGTTTAATGCGGAAGGTCTGCATTAAACAGAAGAAGCTCCGTGGTTAGCAATTTTTCATGGGCCCATATGCCGGTATACGGGCCAATCAAAACATCGCAAAACAGAGCTACTTCCGCTTAATGCGGAACTGCGATGTTCCACATTAAACAGAAGTAGCTCTATGTTTATTTATAAAAATAAACACAGAGCTACTTCTGTTTAATAAGTTCTGCATTAAAGATGTGGAAGACCTTTTTTTTTTAGTCTTCACTTACAGTGAAAGACCTTTTTATTTATTTATTTTTTAGACTTTGTCCCTACCTGGCCAGTCAGAAATCTGGCAACCCTGGTTACAGGTGATCACTGCGCATGTGTTTGAGAGGCTTAAGTGCAAGAATTTAATGTCTTAGTGAGTTTCACTTCAATGTATTGTATTGTGTGAGCAAGCAGTGTACTTTTTGGGAGGTACCCCCCTTTCCTTCAATGTGGTGCAACTGTGAAGTTTGTATGTATAATTTCAGGGGGTGAAAAGAGCTTGCCCCCCCCCCAATCAGAGTGGAGGTGCAGTGGGGCTTGTCCTTCTACAAAAAAAAAGTTTTTTGTTAGTTTTTTTGGCTCAACATTTTTGTTATTTAATTTTCAATAAACAATGAGCCGACAAAATGATCGTTGACAGCTCATAGGTAAACCATAAGTAAATAAGTAAATAAATGAAACTTTTAATTTGTTCAGTCAACCTGAGAAACATGTATCAGTCTTTTATTCATTAAATGGACTATTGCTTTACATATTTAAAACAAGCCTTGTTTTGTTCTGTTTTGTTAATTTAATTCTGCATCATGTGTGTGTGTGTGTGTGTGTGTGTGTGTGTGTGTGTGTGTGTGTGTGTGTGTGTGTGTGCGTGTGTGCGTGTGTGCGTGTGTGCGTGTGTGCGTGTGTGTGTGTGTGTGTGTGTGTGTGTGTGTGTGTGTGTGTGTGTGTGTGTGTGTGTGTGTGTGTGCATGTGTGCGTGTGTGTATATGCAGGTTATACACTGCTTAATGCCTGGGATAGGTTTTGTCCCATAGAACATTAAGTGGCAAAGACATTAAGTGAACACCAGATTCTTTACATTATGCTTTGGTTAACATCCTCCTGCACATCTGACCACATTTATGTCTGCTTAGCATAGTATGGACATAAATGTGGTTGGACATTGTGCAGGAGGACTTAAGTGGTGCACACTTGTGTGTATTTATATATATATATATATATATATATATATATATATATATATATATATATATATATATTAATTAATATGTGTGTGTGTGTGTGTGTGTGTGATACCTCTATTTAATGATTTAGTGTTAACTTAAACAGAGTCAATAAATTAAATGGTAACTAGCAAAAATAAGAAGAAGTGGGTCCTTATGTCTTGAATAAGGTTGTCATACCTACTACATTGTATCTGAACAGATAGAGCCCAGTTATCAAAACGATATGGGGCAGTTGTGTGAAAGCTCCTACAGGAGGCCCCTGTGACTATGATTAACATATTACTGAAATATTCACTTTGTCTTTAAAGCATGAGCACATTCTGTGATAATATTTATTCTTTACAGCTCAATATCTCAAAGTATGGAAGCTATTAACTCCATAAAAATAAGATTAATTCTTTAATATAAACTTGTCCTGTAGCAGGAGGTTTATGGTTAGAGAATTGTAGTAACCTTTTTTGTTGGGGATGAGCGTTAAACTTTGAAAACACTGATTGCTGTCTTAATGACATACTGTAAGTCAAGATGCCATGTAAAAACAGCCATCCACAGGTATTATGTGAGTGCTGTTGGTGGCAGTCTCATGTTACTTCCCTTACTCATCTATTCTTCTCCACATAACCTCCTATAATCCCAAAACCCAACAATAAGCATAGACCCAGAAATTCTTGCCAGTATCTATCAGCTATACGTACCCCAACTCTTTCTGGTAATATGCACCCCAATCTCAACCCTGACTCTTAGTCACCTACCACCACCCACCACTCTAATAGTACTAACACTGTCATTCTGGTGCTTTAACATTTAAACGCCCAAAGCATATATAATAAATTACCCGGACTACATGTGTGGTTTGCCCTCCACTCCCTAGTGCTAACACAGACCTGGCTACAACCAAAAATTAAAAGTAAAGAAATCCTTCTCCCAGGGAATAATATCTTGAGAAAGGACAGAACTCACAAAAAGGTGGTGGTGTAACCATGCTATTCAAAGACTTTATCATACTGACACCATTTCCAATTTGTCTATCCTCTTTCAACAACTTTGAAGTTATCATTTCCACATTAAAATCAATAGTCAGAAGAGCTTATATTATGTCGAGAAATACGTTCCTCCAGGAAATAAATTAACTATAGAAGAACTTTCATCATGGCCACCCACCAGCATTAAACAGAAAATAATCATTTTGGGAGATGTGCACATACACTGATGATCCTTCTGTTTTGCCCACCCTACCTCTAATATTAGCCTGTACAATTTCACACAACGTATACCTCAATCCGGTATAAGAAATCTACCAACAGATCTTCAACCTTCCACTGGGCCCTTACATTTGAACATAATAAAATCATCTGCTCAGGGGCCCTGGTTAACTGTATGAGTGACCCCCTTCCAACTTTCATAATAAGACAGCCAAGCCACACTCTTAAAATACACCACTAAAGCGCAGTGCACAACTTATCTAAGGTCAACAAAACTGCTTTTGTAGGGTCTCTGAAACTCTGTGACTGGCATCCACTAAAAATCCTTCACTGGAAGATGCAGTCTCATACTTTATTGACACATTTCTAAGAATTCTAAATCAAGTAGTCCCTTCTAAGGAGTCAAATGTAACCCTAGCCCACAGCTTATAATCAAAACATAAACAAACCACATTAAAACCTAACCAGACCTGATAAAAACAAACTATTGCACAACTTCCAAAACACGAGTACCAATAACCCTAAACAGTTATGGGCCTCCATTCACAATCTGTTACACTCTGGGTACCCCAGACAACTGTCCCCTAACACTCACAACTACACTGATCCTGACTCCAAACAATTTAATACAAACTTCATGTACTCTTGTTACCTCTCTCACTAACCTCAGTCCTCCTTCTTCTCCACCATTCCCTCTCAGAAAGTAACTCGCTTCCTCAAATTCCATCTCAGTCATTTTCCAACCTCTACAACCAAATGGCTATTATTTAAACTCAAACCCACTTCCCTTGTCATTGACAACCTTCCTGCTGAATCTCTCTCCAAGGCTGTTGACTCCTTGTCCTATCGCATGTCAATCTTAATAAACAGATCAATCCTAGAAAAGTACGTACTTAACATCTGAAAAAAAAGACTCTAATAATCTCTCTACACAAAGGAAGGGACTCATCCAAGATCAGCAATTACTGTTGTATAGCCATTTTCTATCCTCTGGCTAAAATATTAGAAAAATTTGTCTGATCTCAAGTTCTTAAGCATCTAATAGATAAAGTCCTCTCTTCAGTCCAACATGGCTTCAGACCACATCATAGCACTACTAAAGCACTCTTTAGTTTCATCAACAATGTCCGAGTGCTCACATGGACTCAGTAAATCCATTTCCTCTGTTCCTGGATCTTTCCAAAGAGTTGGACACTATCCCACCAGATCCTTCTTCTCTACCTTTTCTCCATAGACATTAACTTCTCTTCTCTCTCCTGGTTTCACAGCTACTTCTCAAATCGAGAACAGGCAGTCAATGGACAAAAAGAAATCTTCCCTTCCAACCCATCGCAGTAGGCATCCCACACAGTTCTACACTCAGTATCATGCTCTTCAATATTTTTATTAACGATATGCATACCACTGTTACTGACACTTCACTTCTTCAATACATTGAGAACGTTGCACTCATTTGCTGTGATAAACCCTCGTAGACCTCTGGGATAAAACACAAAACGCATTCTCATCTACTTAACATTCACTTCAAAAAGCTCATCTGCTGTTAAATGTTAAAAAAAAACAAGCTTATACTCTTCATTCCCAAAGCCCTACTAACAAAAAGCAACTTTTCTATCACTTCTGTCAACAACACACGAACTGAACTTGTCACTCATATAGAATTCCTTGGTGTTATTATAGATGATTACTTAAAATCAACCTTCATTTAGCCATCAAGAAAACCCAGCAAAACCTGGTCTCTTGTATCATAGCAAACACTCTCTAACTGACACTGCCAAAAATGTATCTTCATATCTACTCCCTTCACTCTTATATGCCTCCCCCTTTCTTACCAGCTTTCAACAGACGTTCCTAACAAAAATCAAACCGATCTATCACTGCCTGTCATTAAAACGACTACAATGGCTCACCTCAGTGTGTGCCTCTAGCACAACTAACAGTCGTCCAATAAAATATTATTGTGAGAGATGCACTTATATCACCAATTTGGAAGCTGTGCACTCTCCAGCCAAGACCGGACTAGCTGGTCAAGAGGAGAAGGTCAACACTTGCATCATACCACATTGGAACACATAGCCCTCCAGAACACCCACTATCACAGTTTTTACATAAAAACACAAACCACAGACCCACCTTTGTGGAGGCTCTCAATAGAAATTTACCAAAACAGCAGAGACCTCCAAGACAGAAATGCATTCGACCACCACAATACAGCATAAACCACAGGACACATAGCTCACCTCCACAGTGTGCCCTCAACCTAAGCCACTAAGGCTAAACACCTTGCCCAATACACTAATCATAGGTGACTCAATAATGAGGCACACAGGTGTCCCACTCACTAGGTTGAATAAGGAGAAGGTAACAGTCATCTCTTTATCAGGTGGAGCTGTTGGATTATGTGGCCTTGGCAGGTATAACACTAGTCCTGAGCAATATCCTACCATCACCTAGAATGATACCACAGTACAAACAAAAAATGATTGACTTCAACAATTGGCTAAGTTTCTGGTGTCATTCTAAGGGGATCCAGTATCTGTCTGCTTGGGATGACATGACTGACAGAGCTCGATGCTTTGCCAAAGATGGCCTCATCTATCATCCCTGGGTTTCCGGGTACTAGCTAAGGCTCTTGCCACCCCTATAGTGCCTTTTTAGGCGGTATTCCAAAGAACAAATTACCACCGTAACAGCTATAACTAAATGCAATCTGAGGGTCATGCTGCTCAACACTAGAAGTCTAAATCTCAAGATGCCCTCACTCAAAGCACTCCTTAAAATGGAGAACATCGACATTTGTGCTGTAATGGAGACATGGATTAAAGAGGCAGAAAGCACCCCTGCACTACCAGGCTATAACTCATTCCACACCTTTCAGCCCTGAAACATGGACTGAAGCTCCAAAGGAGGTGGTTTCTCCATATTCATAAAGGATGTGCACACCTCCAGACTAGTAGCGCAGCATAACACATCTGAGATACAACTAACATTGGGTAAGACGGCGATCCAGGTCATAGCATGCTATAGGTCCCCAACCATGTTCCTAGACTCTCACTCCATGTCCCTAAGCACCATAGAATCTATCAAGGTCCAACCCAACACACTCTTACTAGGAGACTTCAACTACCCCTCCATCAACTGGGAAAACTACTCAAGCACCAATACATTGGTCCAACGCTTTCTAGAATTCATCAATTCCAATACCCTGGACCAACTCATTCTGACACCCACTAGAGGAAGCAACATCCTTGACCTGATTATTACTAACATGGGTGACTGCTGCTCTACACCAGTAGTCAATCCCTCCCTGGTCAGATCCGACCATAAACTAATCACCATGGAAATCCACATCTCGCCCCCCCCCCCCCACAAAGGTATACACCATGAAAAACTTCCCCAAAGCTGACTTTAGACTCCTAAAAACAGAGGTAGCTAACTTCACGGCACCCATACCAATGAAAAATAGCTGCATGACTGCCGAATCATACACCAATGCACTGTATGAACATGTACATAAATGCATGGAACTAGCCATACCCAACAGAACCAAGATGCTCTCCTTCAAAAAAAGGAAGGCAATCTAGTGGTCCCCTGCCATTAATAAATTCTACAACAGAAGGAAGAAAGTGTTGCAGAAAAAAGGTGAAGTCCCAAAACTGGAAAAACTCCCTTATTAGCCTCAATGAAAAGTTGAGATCCCTCATCAAATCCTCTAAAGCCAGCTATGAAGACAGAACTGAGGCAGACACTAAAAACAATCACAAAGCCTTCTATAGCTATATGAAGAACCTCCACAGCAATACTCAGATTTGCTCTGAGTTATTGCACAATGGTACCTCCTATAGTGTGCCAACAGGTATTGCCAACATACTGGGCGACAGATTCAGTGCCAACTTTACCCCCCCCTCCAAGGACCAATCACAATACCAGATGAATGCTAGCCATCCAGCATTACTGCAGCACAGGTTAAAGCTGCAATGTCCAAGGACAAGAATACAGCTTCCATGGGACCCGATAATATCCCTGGCATTGTTCTACATGATCTACAAAGTGAACTGGCAACACATCTGCCCTATTCAGTTAGAGCCTCAACTCAGGCTTTGTCCCTACCGAATGGCACACTGCTACAGTCATCCCTCTCCATAAAGGGGGAGTGACTACAGACCCTGGGAATCATCTCCCCATTAGCCTGACGAGACTGATATGTAAAGCTATGGAGCGCATCATCATGGATCTGATTAACAAAGATATAGGAAATCTCCAAACTCTAGACCCCATGCAATTTGCTGTTGTGAAAGGGAGATCATGCCTGCTCAACCTGGTTGACTTTTTTGAGTGAGTCACCAGGGCTGTGGATGAAGGTAAGGCAGTGCATACAGCCTACCTCGATCTGGCCAAGGCCTTTGATACCATTCCTCACTCAGGAATTATTGATAAACTCACCAACCTAGGCATCAACCCCTTTATCAATAGGTGGGTTGCAAACTTGCTCACAGATAGAACACACAGTGTGAAAGTAGCGGACTCCAAGTCAGACTGCTGACCAGTCACGAGTGGAGTCCCACAGGGATCAGTCCTGGGTTCTGTCCTGTTCAGCATCTACTTCTCAGAAGTCCAGGCCAACACAAAGGAGGTCTGGGTGACCAAGTTCGCAGATGACTGCAATCTGGGAGCCATTATTAGCTCCCCAAGTGATGCAGATATCCTACAGAAAGGCCTCACTGAGACCAATGACTGGTGTCAAAACCATGGCCTTAAGTTTAATGCCAAAAAATGCATCATCATCCCCGTTAGTAAAAACTCAGTTCCCACTAATTACCACATTGATGGGAGCCCACTGAACACTGAAGATGTTATAAGAGATCTGCGGACACACAGGTTGACAGCAACCTCTCCTTCGACCACCACATTGCCACTGTGGTCAGAAAGTCCTTGTATTGTAGCACATCTCATTACCAAGGGTTTTGCATCCAGGAAGAAAGAGGTCATCTTCTCTCTCTCCGCTCTTCCCTCATTAGACTAATCATCGAGTATAATGCTCCATTTGGCATGTACCTCACTAGACACCTCCAACAGCTGGAGAGGCCACAGAAGTACCTCATGAAGAGGATCCTTGGCATTAAACACATCTTACACAGACAGACTCAAAAGACTCCAGCTATTCCCTGTCGCATATTGCCTACTTAGAGGCGATCTCTGCTTGATTTACAAAGCCATGTCTGACCCAGCTCTGTTAGAAATGCTACATCTAAAGAAATCCCAATCACTTCGCACCACACCATCCAGAGACCAGAACCTCATTACCACAATCAACAGAACATACTGGGGGGTCAGGTTCCTCACCCAGAGACTGCTCATGTTCTGGAATAGACTTCCCATGTATGTCAAGCAGAGCACCTTGCTGTCCCTCTTCAAGAGAAATCTTGATGAGTGGATGGGTAATAGAAAGTTCACCCTGGGGATCACTCCAGTGGCTGTACTTGATAGAGGCACTGGGAACTAACGTCAGGTGGCACAATGCCAGGGCACTTCTATGGGCTAGGCTTGTAACGGCTCCATGGCCATTAGCCTAGTACACACCTATGAATCTATGAACCTATATAAGCTTAAAACTGCCCTGCCTTACTAAACATAATTGAACCTTATTCTCCTAAATGACCACCTTCAATATTATGCTAAAACAAAACTTTACCCACTCATGGCTTTGCTCTTGTATCCTTTGGATTATTTTGCCTCACATTCCACCCATTCATTAACATTTCTTTGATGCCAATATTTTTCCTTTTCTGGATTTTTAAGTAGCTTGCACCCTAAACTCCCCACTCATTGGTTAATACCAGGTTATCAGTCAGCAGACTATTACAAGCCTAACCAATTACCAAAGGTCAGAGTCAAACCCTGTACCTTGTATCTGTGATATAAAGCCCTTAACTAATATGCCAAACTCTCCTTATTGCTGCCAAGCTTCCTCTCCTCCCATTAGTCTTTATCTCTTACAACTTTGCTCACTCCACTGCACCTTGTAGCACTTTATAGTTTCTCAGAACTCACCTCCTTCCCTGAATTACTCTGTTTCTTTAAACTTAACCTCCTCCCTGGTCATATTGAACATGATGCTGCAATATGTATGTATGTCGTATCATTTGAAGGTTTCTCTGCATTATACCCACACTCTTAAACCTGTAATTTGACCTGTGAATTGTGTTTACAATTCAATGAAATACTTGTAACTGTGCTGGGAAAAAAACATTCAAATAGCAATGATTTCTGTGCTAATGAAAATATACATGCATCTACTCTTATAATACTAGTTTATGCTATATAATACCTGAAATACTTATTACTCTGTTATACTTAAATAATTACTGATTGCAACTTGTCACACAATTGTACAATTTTCTCATGGAGCTTTTCTGCAAGTGCCTATACTGAAAAGGGGCTGTGTCAGTCCATTTGGACTTTGCAAGTAAACAAAAGCAATAAATAAATAAATAAATAAATAGATAACATTTGAAATTTTTTGACACATTGCATTTTGCTTATTTTGCTATACTTGAGTGTAGCAAGAACTGATATTTGACTCTGTGAGAAGTCAGACCCAGATAAATATATTTAGTTATTTATCTATAGGTTTATAATTATAAGTTCTGGCAAATGTGCATGTCCAGTTGGGCTGAGTTCCCTGTTTAACAAGGGAAAACAATAAAATGAAATACATACAAAATGTCAGTTATAATGTGGTGCTAATACAGTCACATTTGGCACTGCAATAGAAGCCAAAATGTAACAATAACAAACTGAAACTGACATATAAAACAGTGACTTGGGCACTGCAATTAGCCAACTGAATTGATGCACAAATTAAGTTGTGTGAAAAGCAAAAAACATGAAAAGTAAGTTCAAGATCCTTTGTATGAGTAGATGAAAGTAGCTATGAGCTGCCACAGTAGTCAAGGTGAGAAAGGACAGTGCAGTAGCAGAACAGAGGCTAAGAACAAACTAAGGACACAGTAGGACAGGACAGGCTGAACAAGACAGGGCACTGCAGGGAAGTTACGATGCACATTACACTTAGAATGTTGTTGTGTCTTTCAGCTTTTCCTGGTTAGGGGTTGCCACAGTGGAACTCCGGTCCGCTAATGATTGGCAATAGGCATTTACGTGCCGAGTTGCCAGCCCTGGCTGACGCACAACCTTCAACGAAGGTACGCCCATTCACGCACGTCTCCACACAGAAGACACTCCAGCTGAGAATCGAACAGGACAACGTCTTACTGTGAAGTGGCAACACTACCGTAGCAACACTTAGAATACCATGTTCAAAACAGACTGCAACATCTTTGAAAAGAAAATGCTCTGGGAGAATATAGGGAGACAGGTAACTGTGAAGGATATCGTATATCATAAAGGTTTACCCTGAGTCCCACTAGCAGGAAAAATCTTTTCATTGTTTTAAATGACAAAATGCTAAAGAAAACATTTAATGCAAACAAAGCTATAGTTTTAAATGAATACATAAGCAGTGCTAGAACTATTTTATATAATTTTGTCAATAAGTAGTATTATTTTAACATAAAATACCAATTTAATTTTCTCACTTTGCATATCTTAAATTGTCTTCTTATAAAGTCACTACTCATTTTTACTGTATTTAGCTAAAGATTTACTTTTCCCTAGATTATATGATTGCACAGTTATTTAATCTGCCCCAAACTTGTCACTCAGAATCTTTGCCATGCCCTGAGATTTATAAATCAAATGCAATTATAAATACATAATTTATATCACTGTAGCTTTATTAATTAGTAGTCTTTTCATGTCTACCTCAATTATATCTGTGCTTACCTGATCAACAAGCCGAAGAGTGTAGTCTTGGGTAAGTTAAAAAGAATATGTCATTCGCTAACACTTAACGTTCTTTCAGTATAGCGTTACTATGCCACATTTAAAACACTAAACCTTTAAACTTCTTATTCATCAGTTATTTTCAGTCGTGCCTTGAAATAACATTGATTAAACTTGACTAATCCCATATAATTCCCCTGCTGAGGTCAGCAGACACAGGAGTGAACCACAATTATCCTTCGCATTACATCATGTAGGAAGACACATTTACCATGTGCAATATACAGTTACTGCTCAAGCAGCCTCAGAAAGTGAACATACAGAATGAAGAAATAATATCTACTAAAGCTTTATTATAAAGCTCTGATGGTTTTAAGAAAATGTCTAGGAAAATTGTCTGTAATCTCTAGCTCTGAGTGCAGCACTTGAGCAAATATGAAACTTTGTATACAATGTAGCTAAAACGATTGTGCATAATGAATCTAAAAATGTTATTTGGCTGTTAAAGTGCAGTTTAGCCTGAACATGACAAGAAAGTTATGATAGTACTGATGAACTGATTCTCATTTCTCTGCATGCAAACATGTCATTTTGGAAATTTTCTTCCCTGGGCTCCAGTATGAAAGGCCCATTTTATCATTCCTGAGTGTGTGTGTCTTTCGGCTTTTCCCGTTTAGGGGTCGCCCACAGCGGAACTCTGGTCCGCTAATGATTGGCAGTTGATTTTTACGTACCGGCTTGCCAGGCCTGACGCACAACCTTCAACGAAGGTACGTCCATTCACGCATGTCTCCACGCAGAAGACGCTCTAGCTGAGAATCGAACTGGACAGCGTCTTACTGTGAGGTGACAACACTACCGTAGCATTATCATTCCTGAGTAACAAAAGCTAATATATAAATAAATAATAGAGATGCAAAGTTTGTTTCTTTCGGCTTTTCCCGGTTAGGGGTCGCCGCAGCGGAATTCCGGTCTGCTAATGATTGACAGTAGATTTTGACGTGCTGGCTTGCCAGGGTTAATGCACAACCTTCAATGAAAGAACACCTATGTCGCCACACAGAAGACCCTCTAACTGAGAATCAAACAGGCAACGTCAAACTGTGAGGTAACAATGCTACCGCAGCACCACCACCGCAATAGAGATGCAAAGTAACAAATGCTAGTTAAACAGGATGACACTAACATCCTTAGTCTGATTGATCAGATGGAAACCCATAAATTATTTAATCTGGTTCTGTACTGGAGGTATAACATGAGGGTGGGTATTGGCAAAGAGTAATTTGTCTTATGGCTTAATTGCCTTGCATTTCTTATGATCCTATCAAATCCTGGGTCCACACGGGTTCTAATTTTCTGCTATGTAATTTTTGTATTTATGTGCGTGCGCACACACAAACACACATATACATGTGTATGAGTATAATTATTAATATATATATATATATATATATATATATATATATATATATATATATATATACATATATATATATACACACACACACACACACATCTATATCTATCTAGCTATATATATATATTTTATATATATATATATATATATATATATATTTATTTACACACACACATATACATGTGTATGAGTATAATTATTAATATATATATATATATATATATATATATATATATATATATACACACACACACACACACACACACACACACAAAGAGAAGGTGTTTAAGTTTCATAAAAGACTTTTTACTTTTTCTTTGTGACTGGCATGTTTGAATACAAATCACCAATGGCACATTCATTTGATGTCTGATTGAAAAATACCAAAATAAGTGTGGTTGAAAGTGACAAGCCTCCCTTCTCCCCAGACCACTACAACTTAAAAAGTACTATTTCCAAGGTCATAACAGTGAAGAAAAGGACAGGCTTCCTTAGCCACTGTGTCTTACAGTCTTACACTGACACACACACACACACACACAGATGAAAGTTAGTTTTCACATTGCAAAAAGTACCAGCTTGGTCTTACCTTACTGAACACTTGGTTATGTTTTTTTTCCTCTAGAAAACTAAAGGCTGCAGGCTGCTATAAGAACCATATGTGGCACCTCACATACCATGCCACAAATATAGCCTTAGTATGGAGCTTTACATCTGGCCTTTTTAGCTGCCCAGCTTATACTTTCATTATTTTATACAAAACGAAGGTCCCATCCATGTAATTCAAACCAGTTTTTACTATATTATAGGCTGTCATAACACATTTGGTGGATGTGGTACACTTAAAACTCTGCCTCATCAGATAAAAGTAACAGTTCTCACTGCTTCACCAGACATAGGTGGCAAAGTGACAGTACATGGGACTAGAAAGTAAATGGTTAACTGAGGCATGGTCTAAGTCTGCCTGGGTGGATGCTGGTTAGGGTCTCTGGCTGTGTTTCAGGAAGGAAAAACATGCATATGCGGATAAAAGCTATTGAGAGTACTTTGCCGTCTTAGCCAGTGTGAGTGCAGTACTTGTCCACGTCATAGCCACTGTGAGTGCAGTACTTGTCCACGTCATGCCTTTTGATTCTGCAGCTTTATTTCTACTGTTAGATTCAATGCATCCATTGGAATGATGGGAATGAGTAGAGGCTAGTGGGGCATGACTAGGCTAAACAGCTTGTATAACCCAAGGCCAAAAAAAAAAATGTTTGTCCGCAGAGGAGTGGTTAGAAGCAGCAACTAGTAATTTGTCGGCCATTTTGGGTCATTTCCTGTTTTTTCCAGCCCCTGCTATAAAGCATGCTTTGGCAGGCTTTTCTGGCATTAGAGAACTAGGCATAGCTCCTCGTGGTCCCCTGCAGAGTTCCTAAGCCAGCAGAGAGCAGAAAAAGCAACTTTCTTGATCATAAGTATTTTTTAAACTTTTTAGTTTGCATTTTTTGATCTTTTGAGCTTTTCGACTACTGTTTGTGCCTATATTACTGTTTTATTACCTTATTTTCCTGTTTTTGTGAGCTTATATTGTTGATTGCACTTGTGGGCTAAAGTATTGCTTAAAAGTAACAAACAGGCTAATACACTCAAGTGTACCAGCCTTTGATAGCAATTTAGTCGAAAACAAAGCATTTACTGCATTTTTTCTGTCTGTTTGCAAAAAAAAAAAAAAAACCAAAAAAATATTTCTCCTTTCCTAAACTTTCCTAGCTAGTTGTTCCAGTGATCAGATTTTGCTGATCCCTGGGCTTTGTATTTGGTTTCTGTGTTCCTCCATTTTCTTGTGTGGCCAGAGGTAGTTTCTTTACTCACCAGTGGGAGTGGGGAGTACTGAGCTGCTTGTTTGTCCTCAGAGGAGTGGTTAGAAGCAGCAACTAGTAATTTGTCGGCCATTTTGGGTCATTTCCTGTTTTTTCCAGCCCCCTGCTATAAAGCACGCGTTAGCGCGGAGCTGCTACCATTGCACACTAGGGCAGCACCGGTTAATCAGATTTAAACTATTAGGGCTACCTAAAGTCCACTCTTCAAATTTTCCCTTAAAACTACCTTCCTCAAAGTATACTACTGTTCTATTTAGTGTATCCTACAACTATAAATTATCTCTACTTGACTCCCAAGTAGACTATTCTCTATCTGTATAGCGAAGCACTTGCTCCTACAGTACTTATCACCTCGATACAGCACTCTTGTTATAGAAAGTACCCCAAAAAAGCAAACCCCATTTCTCGGTCACCCACATCCCCAGAACCTTTTCTTAAGTTTTTCTGTCTATTCCTTCTAGCATGTCGAGGGATCAGTTGCTAATGTCCTCTCCTGCTCAGCTGGTGAACCTGGGAATATTGAGGCAATGTTACAATTGCCTCATGTACACAGACAACCCTCTCCTCCTCCCACAAAACACAAATACATGCGAGAGATGCAACTATACGGCCAAACTGGAGGCTGAGCTCTCTCAACATAGGACTGGCATGACCAGACAGGAGGAGAAGGTAACCACACACACTATAGACCCAGTCTCACATAATACCATCACAACCTCAAATCATACACATAAACACACAAAGACATACTCGGAGGCTCTGATCAAAAATCTACCAAAACAGCAGAGGCCACCAAAGCAGACACCCAAACAACTACTACCTCAGAACACAACACCTACAACACATAGACCACACAGTCAGAGTGTCAAGCAGTCACAGCCCTTAAGGCCAAACACAATGCCAGACACACTAGTCATTGGTGACTCCATAGTCAGACACACTGACATCCCGCTCACCAGACTGAGTAAGGAGAAGGTCACAGTAAGCTGCCTGTCGGGTGCTAGAATCCGCCACATAACGCATGCACTCAGGTCTCTCAACAGCAGGTACAAGTACGACTCAATCATTGTCCACGCTGGTGTTAACGACCTGAGACGTACCTCCTTGGACTACATGAAAAGAGACATAGAGGAGCTCTCTGATTATGTAGCCCAAGCAGGTATGACCCTGACCTTGAGCAGTATCCTACCTTCACCAAGAATGATGCCACAATACAGAGATAAGATGATCAGCTTTAACAATTGGCTTAAACTCTGGTGTCATTCAAAGGGGATCCAATGTCTGTCTGCCTGGGATGACATGCTGGACAAGCCACGCTGCTTCGCAAGGGACGGCTTGCACTTGTCACCCTGGGATTCCGGATTTTGGCAAAGGCTCTTGCCACCCCATAGTGCCTTTTTAGGCAAGGCTCAAATTCTAAACCTACCACCCTAGAACAAAACAAGTAAAAAAAACTAAGGGTAATGCTGCTCAATGCCAGAAGTCTCAACCTCAAGATGCACGCACTCAAGGCCCTTCTCAGTATGGAGAACATCGATGTCTGTGCTGTGACAGAAACCTGGTTCAAGGCTCCTGAGAGCACCCCAGCACTATCAGGTTTTACCTCATATCATGCGTTCCGGCCCCAAAACCCAGACAATACCAAGAAAGGAGGAGGGGTATCCATATTCATCAAGGACACCCACACCTCAAGATTGGTGGCATCGCACGATGCATCGGAAACCATCCAGGTGCAATTAACCATAGGCAAGATTGCTCTGCAATTTGTAGCATGTTACAGGCCACCCTCGCAAACTCAGGAACCTCATATGGCCTTCCTGAAAACACTGGAGGATAAATGTATCTCCAAACACCATCATACTAGGTGACTTCAACTACCCTAATATAGACTGGGAACACTACTCAAGCCCAAACACTCTAGCCCAAAAGTTCCTGGAATTCATAAACTCAAATGCCATGGAACAACTAGTCACCATCCCCACAAGAGGAGAAAACATACTTGATCTCATCATCACGAACATGGGAGCACAATGTTCAACGCCGGAAGTATACCCCTCACTGGTGAGATCTGATCACAAACTAATCTCGCTGGAGGTCCTCATTCCGCCCCCACCCAAAATGAAAAAGACCACAGTAAAGAACTTCTCAAAAGCCGACTTCACACTTCTAAAGACTAGTGTGGTCTCCTTTAAGGCCCCTGAGCCGGCGGTTAACATTACTCAAACCGCTGAATCACTTACAAATGCCTTCTACCAGCACCTGCAGGGCTGCATGGATCAGGCAATCCCAAGCAAAACAAAGACTCTTTGTACCAAAGGCAAGCGTCCAGTCTGGTGGACCCCAGCCATAAACAAACTCTACAACAAAAGGAGAAAGCTACTACAAGATAGAGCAAAATCCTTAAAAGGTAAGACACCGCTGACCACTATAAGTAAAAAGCTAAGAGCTCTCATAAAATCATCCAAAGCTAATTTTGAGAAAAAATAGCTAAGGACTCTAAAGACAACCATAAGGCATTCTTTAGCTATGTCAGAAACCTAGGAGGAAACTCCCAGATATGCTCAGAATTAGTTCAAAATGATGTGAAGATTACTGATCCTACAGACATTGCCAACATACTGGCTGACAGGTTCAGTGCAAACTCCCCCCCCCTAAAGGAGAGATATCTATACCAAATGATTGTAGCCCCCAAACATCTCTAACGCCCAGGTGAGAACTGCTCTCTCCAAGGCAAAGAACACAGCATCCATGGGACCTGATGGTGTCCCCGGCTGTGTGCTCCATGAACTCAACGAGGAATTAAACCCACAGTTAGGACAGCTGTTTAATCTTAGTCTCACCTCTGGATACGTACCCAGGGAGTGGTGCACAGCGACTGTGGTCCCACTCCACAAAGGCGGTGCCTCCACCAACCCTGGAAATTACCGTCCCATTAGCTTGACAAGCCTTATCTGCAAAGCCATGGAGAGGATCATAATGGATCTCATAAATAAAGACATAGGGAACTTGCAGACTTTGGATCCAACCCAGTTTGGCTTTGTCAAAGGCAGATCATGCCTTTTAAACTTGGTTGACTTTTTCGAAACAGTCACCAAGGCCATTGACGAGGGAAAGGCAGTCCATACAGCCTACCTAGACCTGGCGAAGGCTTTTGATACAATACCTCACTCGGGTATCATTGAAAAACTCATCAACTTAAATGTAAACCCATACATTACAAGATGGGTTGCAAACTGGCTGAGTGACAGAACCCACAGGGTCAGAGTTGCTGGCGCCATGTCAGACTCAAAGCCTGTCACAAGTGGTGTCCCACAGGGCTCAGTCCTGGGCCCACTCTTGTTTGGCATCTACTTTTATGAAGTACAAGCAAACACAGGAGGGTTATGGCTGACAAAGTTTGCAGATGACTGCAAACTGGGCGCCGTAGTTGAAAACACATCCAACACAGATATCCTTCAGAAGGGTCTCACAGAAACGGATAACTTGTGCCAGAGCCATGGCCTAAAGTTAAATGCCAAGAAATGCATAGTCATACCCTTTGGGAAAAATAAGGTTACCCCTAGCTACCATATAGGTGGCAATCCCCTGAACACAGAAGAAGTTATTAGGGACCTGGGAACCCAGGTTGACAGTAGCCTTTCATTCGACACTCATATTGCTAAATTAGTTAGGAAGACCTTCTACATTGCCCACCTTATCATGAAGGGATTCACATCTAGATCAAGGGAAGTCATAGTCTCCCTATACTCATCACTCATCAGACCAATGATCGAGTACAATGCCCCATTCGGAATGTATCTGACACGACACTTGCAGCAGCTGGAGAGGCCACAAAAGTTCCTCACCAAAAGGATAAAGGGTCTCAAAACTCTGTCTTATGCTGCCCGACTGAAAGAACTCCAGTTATATTCAGTTGCTTACCGCTTGCTCAGAGGTGACCTATGCCTGACATACAAGGCTATGTCAAACCCAGATTTGATGAACATGCTTCATCTCAAAAAATCTAGATCCCTCAGAGCCACAAGGGCGGGAGACTTAAACCTCGACACGGTTATTAATAGGACGTGCTGGAGGGATAGATTCATCACCCAAAGACTCCCTATGCTGTGGAACAAAATCCCGGTTTATGTGAGGCAGAGCACCTCGCTGGCCTTGTTCAAGAGGAATCTTGACCAATGGATGGGAGATCGCAGATACACCCCAGGGGTTACCTCAGTGTCACTGCTCGACAGAGGCACAGCAAAATAATGGGCATAGTTTCTCCAAACTAAAGGGGTGGCGTAAGCCACAAAACTATGGGCTAGGCTTATAAATGCCCTCGGGCAGATAGCCTAGTATGAACCTATGAACCTATGAACCTATGAAGTGAGAATTTGTTTTGGGACTTAAGTGTTAGTCCTGGTTTGCCCATAATAAACTCCAGATTCAAACACAAGGTGCCTTATAATTGTGCTTGGTACACCTTGGAACGCCTTGAACCAAAGTTCCATGACTGACTTTGCTGTTGTATCGTTAGAACTAAGGTCATGTGCTAGGTAAACGTAGGTCAACAGAAGTGCTGAACTGTTAGACTGAAGGTTAAATGGAGGAATGTGACAATTCAAAAGGTTATCAGTACAACCACTGCTTTTCTAAGTAGCGTTTTTTCAGTTCATGTGATTTGAGAAGCTTGGGGGATGCCTTCTGAGAACCGCTCAAGGAAGGCACACCATCAATAGCTAACCTGGAAGAGGCCTTGGGTAGACCCAGGATACATTGAGAGATTATATTTTTTAGCCTATCTGTAACACCCAAGGAACCTAGACGTACCTCTCAACTGTACAGATTTTCACAGACTGTCTAGATTTTTGCCTCATATTTTGGGTCTGTTTCTCATAAAATTGTGGTTTTCTGGCATATCATTGGAGGGTTGAATTCAGAAAATAATAACAGACATTTGGGTTTCATACTTCATACCCTTCAGAAAATTCATGCCAATAAAAAAAACTGTTGTTCTATCAATTTTCTAAGTTTGTAAGAGCAATATTTGTAAAATGTCCCTATTTTTGGCCCCTGTCCCCCATTATCGATGGCTTTGTCCAGATTTATTGCTTAAGAGGTTGAGATGTATGATCCTCGATGGCAATTAGGAAACAGTAGCTAGGGAAAGAGGAATTAGGTCTACCATTTCCAGCTTGCTACCACTGCAGCCCTCTTCATGACAAGCAATTTAGAAAAGGGATAGAGCAGTTACATACTATATGAATGTAGAACCAGTGTAATGGACGTGTTTCATGATATACCATACATGTCAAAGAGAAAAGGAATTGTATAGTGCCGTATGACTATTTTCTTTTTAATATGGGGAAGCTCAGCTTACCTGCTGATACAGTACGGAGGTTTAAAAAAATTTCTTGTTAAAGGAAGATTCCTTGTAACAGAGGCTGAGAACATATGCCCCACACTATGGTTCTGCATTGTAATCTTGTAATCTTGAAGATCAACGTACAGCACGTGGTTTACCGTGGAAGAGCTTAAGCAATTTTATCACATCCCACTGCTGATATTGGAAGCCTTTACATGAACTTTAATTATGCCCTGACTTAGGAATGGGGTCATTTCCCATCAAAGTTTGTAAAAAAATGTATTAAGCATTTGGAGAAATGATCAGGAGAAGCCTACAAAAAGCTGTTCCTGCTGTTTTTTCACCTTAGGTACTTCCTCACCACTGATCTCTTATAGTGGCACTCTGTCTCCAATATAATACTTGGATGAAATGCCTAGACAGTATACATTTTTTAAAGTGGTGCTTTATAAGTTTTCTAGTATTACATCCATCTGTACTTTTCCTGTTGAAATTGAATCAGTAGGAACTCAGCAGGAACAGGGCTTTGCTGTCTTATCCTCCTTTTTTTGTGGTCTTCTGTCTTCTCCAGACCACGCTTTAGAATGTGGCCAGCAGCCTAGTAGTGAATAAAGTGTCACTTTCCTAGTAGCAAAGGGTCTCCCTTTTTGGTTTTACTACAACACACACACACACACAGACACACACACACACACACACACACACACACACACACACACACACACACACACACACACACACAAAACATTTACATGCATGCACACAGACATACCAAACAGCACCATTCGCTTGCTGCGTTTTATAGGGTGATAAAATCGCAAAAGCCTATAATAAGGAAGAACCTGATGAGGGGTAGTGACAAAATCAAAACAGTGAAATCACAAACTCCTGGGTTTATCAGATTGTACTGTCTGCTCGCTTGTCAGATAGCACTTCATTCTGTAGAGTTCTTGATGTAAACATAGTAATAAATCAGAAACAATCTAAGTTTTATGAAAGGTTTGTGAAGTCTGCAGCACTGGGCCTCAGAGCATCCCCTGAGCATGGGATATTTATACAGTAATATACATATTGCCAGGCATTACTGCTTCCAAGTTACCACTACAAGTCAAGCAAAGTGATACTCTGTCTGCCTTTTAAGTGTGTCTTCTTAAAGGTTTTTATGGCCAGGCCTTTTATGGTCCCTGTGACTGCTTTTCTAGTATTGTTCCTATGTTCCTATAATTAATGTTATTATGTTCAAAACTCAAAGATCAAAAATAAATAAATAAAAAATGGTATCCAGGGAGATCAGTGTGATAGGTCTGTAAACTTTAACCAATAACCAAATGCATACACATCACAGTGTCCCATAGACTGCAGGAAAAAAACAGACCCCCTCGCATTTACTAATCTTCCATGCAGGACTAGCTTAGTCCTGCACGGAAGCGAATGTTTAGGAGCAGGATGGTAGCATGCCATGCATATTAATGAGGTGCACTGCCCGAGCTCCTAGGCTTACACGGAACGTGTAAGAGTGCAGGGGGAGTGTCTGAGAGCAGAGTTCTCAGAATAAACATGCCCCGCAATGTAGAACAGCAGAAAGGGGTATGCAATGAGCGAGACTGCTCACAGGTGACCGCATATCCCCACCAACAGTCCCCCTTGTGTATAACACCAACAGAATGTAGAAATAAAATGAAGAAACCCTTTTTTATTTTTAAAATCCGATTACAGCTAACCGTAGGTGCGTGGGTGTGCCCATCCCTTAGCTACGGTTAAAGCAGCTTAAAAGGCTGAGAAGGATAACAAGGAAGATATATGCAAATAAAGCAGTATGACAATAGTGTAGTGGGCAGAGCATTCACCTTGCGAGCAGGTCTTCCCGTTTCAAGTCCCACTACAGCACATTCCATTGTACATGGCAAAGCATGTTATGACCAATATTTTTGTTGCATAACCCACTAAATAACATATATTTATGAACTGGAGTACTGCAATAAATGCACATGTGAGGTGTTAGTGTCATAATGAATAAGGCATTAGTAAGCAGATTTAAGCACAAATAAACAGTAGTAAGCATATTTAAGCATTAGTAAGTGGCCTTAAGGCCGTTTGCATGGCGGTAAGCAATGCCTACACTGGCTAAGCAATTCTAAAGCTAATCCTCTGTAAGCAGATGTAACAGCAGGTTAGCAGTGCTGCTTACCATCGTGCAAACCCACTTACAACTGTTCAAAAGTGCCTTAATCACTCTGTATCCAACGGCCCTTGTTCTGCCCATCAACAAAATAAACAGCCATGCAGATCTCAAACCCAGGACCCTATACACCATAGTCCCAGTAGTTATCCACCAAGCCATCACAGAAGTGGAAAAGAATGAGGTACTAGCAAGCAAGTCCTCACCATAGTATAACCATACTGAACCTGTGAAAGGCATCAGTATACAGTCATATGTGCCATAACCCACTACATAACATAAATATGTGAACTGGAGTACAGCAGTAAGCCCAGAAGTGAGGTGTAATTGTAAGAGAGTGTTGAAGTCCCCAATAAAACACAAGGACCCCACAGAGTGTACGTACACATTAATCATGGATACCAGGCATACATATAAGGTGTAATGAATAATAACACAATGCCAAAAAGGCAGTATAATGAAAGTCTAATGTAAGCAACACTAATCATTGCACAGGCCAGCTTAGGAGGTGTGAGCAATTTGTAGACCAGCTAACTCATTGTGCCCAGTGGTATACCCCTTTAAACAATGCCAACCCTAGGTAAGCAGGTTTGCCCACAGCTTAGCCTTTTCAAAACTGGTCAGTCATGGAAAAGTGCGGGAAATCAGCCTTGCTTAAACCTAAGAGGCGGGAATACATCTCATAACTGGTTGTAGCTATCCCTTGCAGGCACTATGGCAGTAAGGGGAGAAGGTGTGCGCTTTCGGGTGCAGCACTGGTGCATCCAGGAGTCCAAGGTCATGGCAGGGCTCCTAGTTAAAGACCATGCTCAGAGACTTCTGCAGGGCCAGTACCAGGGCTACCAATATAAGGCGGAGGCCTGGGACCGTCTCGCCTGTGACCTCACCAGTGCCACTGGCATACCCTGAACTGGTGAGCAGGTCAGGCACCACTATGCCGACCATAAGTGGCGTAATGGGACCTCTTGGAGGAGTGGCTACTAGAGGCTAGAGTGGCAGTAGATGTTCCAGCCGTGTGTAAGTATCACCCCATTATATGTGTAATAATTGCCAGCTCAGGTATTTCATGGATAGGTATGACTAAATATTCCTCTTATGTCCCCCACAGCTGCAATGGAGCGGGTCGTGAACCAGGAGGCCCACATCTGACTCCTGGCGAGGTTGCGAAGTGAGGCAGGTCAGTAATACTCATGCATTTACTGTCATAGGAAATAAAACTAAATGTAGTAGTAAATCATTTGCCCGTATAAAACCAGTATTGTTCCAGGCGAGTACTGCATACAGTAGAGAATATGTCAGGAAGAGTCTCATATTGTTTGTATGTCAATAAAAGTGTAATATCCTGACAAAACAGGTCTAACTGCTGGACTGCATGTGTATATACTGGTATCATATGGTAATGTAGATTTGCAATCATGTAATGGTAATGTTGTATTAAGCACTGTTACCCACACCGTGCACCATAAATTGAATGTGTAGGAATGCCTGTATATGACCGGTGTAATCCCCTGAAGCCATTTAGTACAGCTGAGAGACATATAGACAGTAAACAGGGAAAATACAGACAAGAAAAACCGAATAGCACATGCAACTGAGATGTGAACTGTTGTTGTTTTAGCACACACAGCCATGGTTCGAATCTTGCCAGTGGTAGTAGTCTGCATACAGAATCATACCCCACAATTGTACAGGTATGTCCAGAATGTCTATTAAAGTGGCCCATATCTATTGCCTATTAACCTGTCCCCCTGGGAAATCAGTGGGATGATCCCAGATGTATAGGCAGCAAACAGGACATATAACTGATTGACACACGTCTGTGACAACAAACCTGGCACACTAGCAACTCCCCGATACCTTATGTGACTAAGAAGCCACGTATGTCCTATTTACACCCCAAATTGTTAAGCTGTGGTCAGTGTGTGTACAGTAACAGAGTGACATGTATGTGCATAATAGTAATGTGGAACCTGCTACTGTGTGTGGGAACATTCAGGTAGTGTTAATAAACATTCCTCCCACAGGTCTGTCAGATACCAACACTGTGCCCAGAAATACAAGAATGATATGCAGTTGCTCTGAATAATGAGGTATTACACATCACTGTCGCCCGCACTGTCCTACAACATATAACTGTGTAGGAAATCTGTATGAGTGTTGTTATACAAGGTCAGAATGCAAAAGCACAGGGGATTAATAAGACAGGAAGCAGATAGGAGATATACAGCAATATCTATAGAGCAGACATAACTGTGATGGACAGTGTTTAGGTTGCAGCAGTCACAGCCATGGTCTGAATCCTAGGAGTGGAATTAGGCTGCATATAGAATCATACCCCACAGGGCGGCCACGGTGGTGCAGCGGTTAGCGTTGTTGCCTCACAGCAAGAGGTTCTCCGGTTCGATCCTCGGCTGGGGTGCCTTCTGTGCGGAGTTTGCATGTCCTCCCTGTGGTCGCGTGGGTTTTCTCCGGGTGCTACGGTTTCCTCCCACATCCCAAAGACATGCAGTAGGTGGATTGGACACTCTAAAATTGGCCCTAGGTGTGAGTGTGTGTGTGTGCCTTCTATGGAAGGTTGGGCGCCGGGCTGGCAACTCGACACTGTAAAACTTCACTGCCAATCCTGTGTGCGGACAAATGATCTGCTGTGGCGACCCCTAACCGGGAAAAGCCGAAAGGAGAAGAAGAAGATAGAATCATACCCCACAACTGTACAGATGAGGCCAGAATGTCCAGTATATGGGCCCATATCTGCTGCCTGCCCCCCTGTGTCCCTGGTATGTCGGTGGGATGATCCCAGATGTTCAGCCAGCAAACAGGGAATACAAGTGATTGTCAAACATCTATGAGAACACACCTGTCACTGTAACAACCCCTGAAACTGTTAGGAGAGTAATATTTCAAGTATGTCCTATCTATACTCCCATGCCGTCAAGCTGTGTCCAGAGTGTGCACAGTAACAGAGTGAGATGTATGTGCATAATACTAATGTGTAATCTTGAACTTTGTGTGGCAACAGTCAGGTAGTGCTAACAAACATTGCTCCCACGGGTATGTTGGATACGAACACTGTGCTGAGAAATACAGGCCATTATAACCTGTACAGGTACTGTTCACTTTGGTATTGTAGGGAACTGTGAGTGTTGCAGTTTCTCTGAATAATAAAGTATCACTGGTCACTGTCACCCACACTGTGCTGCATAATATAACTGTGTAGGAAAGCATGTACATGTGTGCGTCAGGTCACTAAAGGTGGAAGAGGGCAATATTCTAGATATTTCCAGGCACACCAGCATGTGGTCAACACATGGCCAGTGTCTGTGCAGAACGAGTTGGATAGCATAATGCAAACCATCAACCCAGAGTCCGGGAGTATGTGTAGAAACAGTTAGTTAGTGTTAACAAACAGTCCCTCCACAGGTATACCAGGTAAGAGGTGTATACTGCAGGTAAAACCAGTTCATGTGTAACAATGATGACAGCCATATCACCGTCCAAACTAAGGCTATAGAGTAGTGTAGTAAGACTTGTAGGGTACAGATAACAGCACTGACTAGGAAAGTAATGTGAACTACAGGAATATACTAGTTGTTAATTGACATCTTTCTCCCCCCCACCTTATCTCCGGTAATCAACATACCCACCGCAACCGGTATGTAATGATTCTGATAATGTCCACTTGTTTGATAAATATTTGCATGGTTCCCATGCATGTGCTATATTGAATTATTCCAACATTGGTGGCATGGTGCCATCAATGTACCTGCATGCTGTTCTTATTACCACTGTGGTCCCATATATGGATGTGTTCTGTTTGCTATGCAACTGTTCTGTATCTGGTGTCTGGTTAATGGGAATATCTATGCATGCTGTTATGCCTAACCCTGGAATGTGTTGACTATTACTAACCCACAAATGATGATGAAATCTAAACACTATAGCACGCTTGGGAAGGCTGGTCCCAGTGGACCCACCTGTCCCACCTCAGCTGGCCGTGGCACCGGGCACCAGCATGTCTGGGGCCCAACCCAGGACCTCCCTGTACATTGGTCTTGCACCACCTTCGGGTGGAACTGTCTCAGGGGATTGGGCCCCCCCCCCAAGAGTGGGTTCAGACAGACACATGTCACACGTCGCCAGGTTGGGGTCATGGTGCATATAGAGATCAACAAGCAGTTTTGTGATGTTCTATGCCAGCTCGAGGGCCGCATGTCATGATTAGAGAGTCAGCCTGGCTCTGCAACTCAGCCCCCAGCACAACCACCTTCAGGGCTGGGAAGGTGCAGTGGTGAATGCCCATATGTGGGACCTCATTCCCACTGTTACCACTAGGGGGCTTGTGGGCTTCCGATATCCCAACACCCCTCCCCATCAAGGTGTTTACCCCCACATGTGTCATATACCACCCCTGTATGTGTCTTGTTTGTCTTGTCTGTTAACCTACCCAACCTGCCTCCCCAAATATACCTACTACCCCTCCCCATCATCCCATTCTCACCTGAAAAAGAAAAAAGGGCAATCTGTTCCCACAAAAAAAATCTTGCCCCATACATAGCTGTCCATTTCGCACATGTGTCTACTGGACACATGTAATCCGGTCTAATTGGCATCACAACTTATTATTGTTGTCCTCACACCTCTCCCAGGGGTTTAAGTGTCCAAATCTACCTCCAGATGCTGTGTATATGCACAGCTGTTGCTGTAGAAGAAATGGGCAGCTATGGACCTTACCTAAACCCTTCCTGCATATCCCTGACTATTTTCCCTACTGTCTTTCCCTCTTTGTGCCCCTTTTTTCACCACGTTCCTATCAACCCTTTTTTCCTTTCTTTTAAAGAAATTAGCACAGGGGTAAGCGGCAGTAAGCACTTTTAAGCACCAGTAAGCAGGTTTAAGCCTGTTTGCGTGGGGGTAAGCAATGCCTACACAGGTTAAGCAATTGCTGAGTATAAAAAACTGTAACTGGAAGTTAGCACTGCTTACCTCCACTCAAACCCACGCAAACCCTCTTACAACTGCTTTAAAGTGCCTTAATCACTCTGTATCCAATGGCCCGTGTTCTGCCCAGCAACAAAATATACAGCCTCTGCAAGGCTCGAAAGCAGATCCCTGCACACCATAGACAAAGTGATTTACCATTAAGCCATGCCAGATATACATAAATCTGATGTTGTCAGAAACATATCATCCAGCCCAGTCATGCAACAGTACAGAGAATGTATACCAACATTTAGATGTATGTGTGTGTGTGTGTGTGTGTGTGTGTGTGTGTGTGTGTGTGTGTGTATATTCATATCTAAACAGATACGACATATCTATATATGTAGATATATATATATATATATATATATATATATATATATATATATATATATATATATATATATATATATATATATATGAATATATGTACATGCAAATGCTTACATCGACACATATATATGTCTACACCTATGTGTCGACATATACACAGCAAGTTACATATATGTATGCAGATATATATATCTATGTAGGTATATATGGACATAGTTATATATATGTAAGCAGATAAATATATATCTATATAGGTATATATGGCCATACATCTATAGATAGCAATGGTAGATTAACAAAAACATATATGTCCACATGCACTGTTAATGGAGTTGATAGGCCCCAAAAAATCATACCCCCCCCCCACACACACACAGCCAAACACGTCTGCCCTGCAATACACTACCAAGTTTTGCAGATCATAACCAGGACCTGACACAACATGGGCACAAGATGTTAACAGTACTACATCCCACCTGTATGATGTCATGCTGGTATTGGTAACATATCATGCAGTACAGTCTGGATCCCATAGGAAATGTAAAATGTGGAAGCTATCAACATCCCCAGGATACATATACACAGACACATATATGCAGATGCAGATATACATATATATATATATATATATATATATATATATATATATATATATATATACATGTGATTACACATACACACGCAGAGATATGTACAGTAAGATACATATGTAGAAGGTGCACACAATATGGAACAGCCACTATGCCTACAGTTAACACTTTAACAACAGGACACTCTATGGGCCACCCATGCAAATGGCAATCGTTACCTGCAACATATACCCACAGAGAGATCATAGGAATAAACACCACACACAGGTTTGCAGAAATGGAAAACCTTTATTTGTGTACTATTACAGTTCTATATGCCATGTCATATAGCTGTTCAGGCACTGACATCCATATAAACAGAGTAATGCAACTGTGAAACAGTTATACTAATACAGTAGTCTGGAAAGGTTCACAACTGTTGCTGTCCAGGCCAGGCTCTTCAAATTGTACAGTAGTAAAGACAGACTGGGCCACAGGATAAAAAACAATCAACAGTAAGTAATGCAGGTGTATAGTTCAGCAGCCTCCATCTACACTCTGTATAAAATCACTAGGTGGTAAAGACTTCAGTTCACCAAATGGGATGTAACTGTTACATAACAAGCCATAACTGACACTATCTCAAGCACACTGACAAACAGAACAGTCTGTATGGCAGGAGGCAGTAGGCCTGGATTAACCCAATTTATGTAAGTAATGTAAAAATAGGTGAAATGTATGGTACTGTACATCCAGATACCTTAAGGCAGCTCACCCCTGATACCCCCACATTTTGTAACAGCCTAGGTCATTTATGGTGCATCCCCCTACACACAATAATACAGGGCCATATACCACTGTTACATACACTGGCCTCTGGAGTGCATAAGGGCACACATGTATTGTGTAGGTGAAGCCCACACATATATGGCCCCAGGCCCACCGTATGTGTGGGGGATACAACAGCAGTGGACTGATGGCAGCAATGGTAGTGTGATATACTACTCACAGCCCACTACAGAACAACCCTGACAGCATGTCATATGTGCAATGCTTGGTATGTAGGTGGAGGACAGAGGCTGGAACACAGGCCCATATGTGGAAAACTGTTGCCATGCACTAAGCAAGTCACTGGTGTTACAGGATAGTCTGCAACATACCCTTAGTTAGGGAATTGAGGTTAGAAACATAAATGGATGCAGCCATGTACTGATAGCACTCAACACACACACTGCCAGTGAAATATCTGACACAGGACCTGTGTGGTGGACAGACAAAACATGATAGGCACACCTATGGCCACCAAGAGGATAGGCTCACAATTGAGAGCTATGCAGACAGACTGCATTCCAAGGTAAACTAGTATGTACACACACACCCTGTAACACCAGTACTATACAAAGCATAACACAACTCTACTCACAGTCTGTCTGTAGTTCCTGAACCTCCTACAAATATGTAGCTGGCCTGAGTGTGCCGGTTCTCCTGTAAGAGGTATTGCTACCTGCTGTCTGTAACACTAATGCCCACACACAGGAAGGATACCCATCACACAGGAAAAGTAAAGGGACCACGCCCACATGATGTAGGGATTTATAGTATGTGGTTGCCATGACAGTGGTAATTGGGAGTACTACACAGCAAGCTGCATGCAGTTAGCAAGTGTAGGACACTGATTGGTGCAGTGGCCATCACCTGATCAAGTGCATCACCTACTAAAGCCAGGCTGCAATCTATTCAAAGCAGCTCAATCCATTCACTGAAGAGAGAGGGATGGAGGAAGGGAGAGAGAGAGAGAGAGAGAGAGAAAGAGAGGAGAAAGAGAGAGAGAGAGAGAGTTGTGTAATGGGAAGTGCGCATATTACGTGGCCAATAGCTGGTGGTGGAAGTAATGCCATTATGATGGACATGTGGGAGCTATGGCCCAACACTGGCAGGATACTCAGGTGAATCTGTAATGTAGCATGCTGGAATGCCATAGGTGTGTAATAGGGTTACCTGCAATCAGGTCACACATATACCCCCACTAATGTCAGGCAGTGTACATATGTGGCACCTGTCTGTGTTGTAGCAAGGCAGAACAGTGCAGCTGTGCAAGAAGGTGTTGTGAGATTGTGGAGTTGATGTCTGAATGTACCCCACATATAGGTATGCATATGAGTACATATGTCACATATATAATATATAAAAATATATATGTATATCAGCATGTATGTCCAGAAATATACATTAATATACTCATGTGTAGACATATATATGTACACATATATACATCACATATATCTACACATATATAGATATATGCCAATATGCACATGTCTACATATGTACAAACACACACACAAACATATATGTATGTAAAGACATGTCCCTTATATCACTACCACAGTGATGTGTGCTATGTGTGAGGCAGCAGCACACATAGCAATACACACCGATATTTACAGCTGGCAGTGTGTGCACCATGGATGGGTATGTCACATGTTAGTCCCTTGTTGGCACCACATTGCCCCTGTCTGTGAAGTATGCAATGGGAATATGGGGAAGTATGGCTGGTACACATGTGGAGGTGGTCAGGATTGTTAGATATAGAGGACAGTCTACAGGGGTGGTATGTGACATATGTGGTGGGTAAACACTGTGGATGGTGTATGTGGTCTGTGATGTGGACACCCCATGGTCCCCAATATGGGCACAATGGGAACAAGCCTCCCACCCACTGCCACTCACAGCATCAGTCCACGTCCTGAAGGTGCTTTGTCTGGAGGCTGAGCAGGAGGAGCATGTTGGCCATGTGAATGTGTACTGTGTGCCTCAGACTGATGTAGCACATCCCTCATGTGTCTGTGGAGCCTGGTCTGGAACAGACCCTAGACCTGAGCTCAGGGGACAGGAACATGTCTGTGTGTGCCCTGGGGGGGGGGACAACATCCCCTGGGTGGTTCCACCTCATGGTATTGCTGTAACAGTACACGTGGAGGCCCCAGGTTGGGACACACATGTGATGTGGCCAGGTATCATGGGAAGATGGGTGTGGAGAGGTGGATCAGCTGGCCAATAGAACATATATGTGTTATTGTGTCACTGTTATAGAACATTTGTTGGTAGTAATAGTCTACACAATCCCGGTATATGCATGCATAGATATCCCCAATAACACAGACTGTCAGATGTGCAGCAATCGCAGAGCAGCCATACCACTGGCATATATGAAACCATAGTGGCACTGACAATAGCATGCAGATGAATAGTCTGTAACAGGTCAGCAATGATAGTGTCCATACAGGGGACATGGCTACAATTACATAGCAGAAAGTGTGGTACAATACAAAATCTGTCCAAACGGTACAGTCTGTTGAAGCTCATATTGTGTGTGTGTGGGGGGGGGGGGTGACAGAGATGTGTATTACGAACTGTGGTAACCTTGCCGTATGAGTTGCTCAGGCCTGTTTCCATCTTTATGTCTTTCTGCCAAGATGGCACATGCACGGTTGCCCACCTATTCCAATGCTGAGAATGACATGTTGATAGCACACATAATCCAGCACTATCCACTGCTGTTTGGCAGGCATGCACACGAGCAGCAGGAGTGGACTGCCCTGTGGAATGACCTAGTCCACAGGGTGAATGATGTTGGACTACACAACTGCAGTTATGAGCAGGTCCAGCATCTTTGTACTGACCTGCTTTGCAATGTCTGTTGGCATGCTGCTGCAGTCCGGTGGGATCACCTCACCACAGGGGAGGCCATGCCATCCATCCCCCACTGACACATGTGGAGGAGCTCCTGGTCAGCCTCATGGCACCTCCTGTCTGGACCACCAACAACCACTGGACCCCTTCGTGGAGGTGGGTGCCACCCACACAGTGGCCAAGGAGCATGCAGGTAAGGACACAGGGCACATCAGTAGACCACTGTTGTGTAAACTTCCTCATTGGTACAGGTAGATCATGCATATCTGACATGTCATAGATATATTGTGTTGCTACATTATAGTGATAAACAGATGCCCAGATGTGGTAGTATTGTGGCAATTTACCATTTATGTATGGTGGCACTGCACCCAGCCTGTAGCAGTGCCACAGGTGTGGCCACTGACATTGCATCTCTCACCCTCTTATATAGGTCCCTCCGGGATAACAACAAGGCAGCAGCCTGTAGCTGGTGAGTATATTTTATGTAGATCCATGCCAACACACCGGGCATGTAATAGTGATGGTATATTCCATGCACACATTTAACACACCTACCCTGAATGCATGTTGTACATGTGCATGTATTGCTGCTGTGAAATGCATGGTCTCACAGGGGCGACCATGATGGGGTATTGGAAGGGTATGTCAGACACCTGCATGATAACTAACATCCTGTCATTGCAGAATGTGTCCACAGGGAGTAACATACTGGTGGTAGACATGGCCTACAGTAGTGACATGTTCTGAACAACACCCATATACAGTGCAACACCAGTGTATATACCTGTAGGACAATGGCAACTGCTGCAGAGATACACTGTGACATAAGGCATTACAGTAGTCCACATTATCAGCTGGGTCTAGGCTGCAACATGTGTTCAGTGTATGGGACAGTGCAAAGTGACACACATGTGTTGGGCTTACCTGTCATTCATCTGCATAAAAGCTGAGGGGGGGGGTCTTCAGCATGACACACCAGTGCACTGCAGCAGGTGTCCTAAGGATGGTAGGAATGGCTCTATCTGCACATAGTCAGGTTCAGGACCTGTGGCAGCCATAACCCTACCCACACAGCAATAGTGATGGCAGTGTGTGAACACCATGGGATGTGCACATAAGTAGACCTTGCAATCATGCAGAATAGGGGGACATGTGTAGGGCAGACTGAACATACACTGGCAAATGCAGATGGCCCATGCTGGTATACCCCTGCCAGGAGCAATGACTGCTGTAGTACACACAATAAGAGGTGTGATAAACCATCATGATAAGGGTGTACACACATATGCCCACATGGTGTGTATGCATTGCGGTCAGCAGCCGCACACCTAACACAATCTGTAGACACTGCATGTGAAAGTACAGGACATATGTCGCATACTGGGCTTGTGTACTGCTAAGATATGTGGTGATGTGGTCCCATGGCAGATCAAGGATGTGTGGGCAAAATCAGTAAAGGTGTGTACACCCCCATAGCCATGGTATGCTCTGATGGTTGTCAGTGTAAGAATATTGCAGTGGTCATACATGGTCTGTTGATGTTGACAGCTGTAAATCAGGCATCAGGCATTCACCAATGACAACAGTGCACATATCATCCCAGGTATGTGTTGCTGATAAACATAGGGGCTGTGCAAAGTAAAGCTGACATAACTGACACAGTACTACACATTCTGCAATGGGTTGTACACCTGTGAGTTGTGGTGAACAGTACATGGCAGGGTGCAGAACAGGTGCACAGCAATACTGTGTACATGGGTGCAGTGGTATCCAGGGGAAGGGGCATCACCTAGTGACACAGCACATGCATCACACACATGTATACTGTTGCTAGCATTGATTGACTGTAGCTGAACTGCAGGCTGTTCTGTACCATATGTTCTGCATGTTGGCAGATGGGTAATAGGAGGACTGTGTGTACTATCATTGTGCAACCTCACCTGTATATGTGTGTGTGTGTGTGTGTGTGTGTGTGTGTGTGTGTGTGTGTGTGTGTGTGTGTGTGTGTGTGTGCATCCTGGTGGTTAGTTAGTTTGCCTGCAGGGTCACTCTGGTGAAGTGGAGGGAGGTAGATGCATGTATGATGCATATGTGCATGTGTGTGTGTTTTTGTGTGTGGCCATGTATGCACATGTGTAATTGTGGGGTGTTCATATGGTTGTACCTCCCTTTGGGACCATGCAGTACATGGACATGGACTGCCACATTACACACCAGGAACACCTGTCATGTGTGTAATCACAGGACAGAAAATAGTATAATATGATCTGTAGCATGGAACAGGCATCCAGAGAAGTAGACTCCAGGTACACACTTAATATTGCAGTCAGCAGAGAGGTCACCTACAACCCACATATGCAGCTCTACAGATGCATTGGGAAGTACAAGTCAACACCAGAGAGTGTTTTCAAATATTACAGGTGTCACATGATGGGCTGATGGAGCAGCATATCTGGCATGTACTGAGCATTACATACACATGACACACCAATGGGAGGTATTATGGATACAACATAGTAGCCCACACATATAGGGGCCATGCACATAATTTCTGGGCATTCAGAGGGTGCATACCAAATGACAGCAGTGAGGCCATGTAAATCCACTACACACAAGTCAGGCAGGTAAAGTAGCAACAGGCCTTGTGTTGTGGCCACATGTGTGGGCATTTAGAGGACTGTGATGTTAATGAGTGGTATCAATGTGTGTATGTTAACAAGTGTGATGCAGGATGGGGTAACACATGGACATATATGTGGGACTGTCTGTAAAGCCATGGACAGGTAGGTATTATGGAGGTGTGCGTGTGTGTGTTTGTGTGTGTGTGTGTGTATGTGTGTGTGTGTATACTGTTAGGCAATGCTGTACAGGTTTTAAAGTGCATTTATTGTTTTCCCCCACAGGTGGCAAGGTGGGTCATGGTCCCTCCTGCATGCAATCTGATGTATGTGTCCATACAGACACCAATGATGATGATGATAATAATGCTGAGGCACAAATGGGGTTGTCAGGGACCGAAACTGCACCAAAATTTGACATCCTCCTTTTAGCCACCCCACCCCCGCACAAAGTTTCAGTGCTTATACGTACCCCATCACCAGTAGCCATAGCAGAGGGACAGCTGGCGTTCAGTGGCAGTGCACAGGAAAGTGTGATAACAATGCCTATTGTGTCTGGTTGCGGCAGGCATAGCCAGACATCTGGCAGGCCACCACATAGGCAGATGTCCCAGGGTGCTCATGGTAGGGCCGCTGGATATCATGCCCCTGGCAGAGGTGACATGGCTGCTACCAGCAGAAGCATGTTTCAGCCTGTCATGGCAGTGCAGGCAAGTATAGAACGTTACCACAGACAGGGCCTGAGGCTACAGAGGGCTGCTCTCACATCTTCAAATGACAATGCCCATGAACTGGCTGGTGCCATCCATGGATTAACTGAGTTCATGGATAGATGGTCTAGTGAGATGATGGTTCTCATCAGCCATGGTCTGTCCATGCTTGAACATGTGGTGGGAGTGCAGCAACGTCCACATGGATGTAGGCAAGCAATGCCAACAGCTGGTAGTCAATGTGGATGTGCCAGGTCACCAAGAGGCTCCCGTAGTGGCAGTAGCAGCCCCGTCAGTGCAGTGGGTGTGCTGTCCACACCACACCACAGCAGGCCATGTGCACATGGTGCTGGCCAGTCCCAGGAGTGACCTGGTACCAGCGGATAAATGTCATTAGCAGGTGAGAGTAGCACATTGAGGCCTGTACCTGGACATGCCAGTGGAACCCCTGGCAGGCACAGTCCACGTGTCCATGGCTGGAGGCAGTGAACTGCACACCCTGCCATGTATGGTCTGCAGTTGTCCATAAACACCTGTGTAGGGCAGCCACATGGCAGAACTGTGTGCATGCATACTCACACACTATGCAAACACACCTAGGGCAACCGGATACTTACACACACCACATCACTTCGGCCAGCTCCCCAGAGTACACCACTCACCCACACACATGGTGTCAAATGTATGGCCCACCCTCGGCCTCTGCAAACCAACACCACACCCTGTGCATATGATGATACCTGTGCCCCATCCCTGTCATCCATACCATCGATGCAGGGACAGGCTGATATGGTTCTGATGCACAGGGTGACTGTACAACAGTGTACCACAGTCCAGCAGTGTAAAATGTAGGGAGTAGAGTGTGAGGCATATTTGGCAGATAATATAGCCGTCCAACAATGATGCATTATAGCTGTTAGTAACACTGGTTGATTGCGGTCCATATAATGTTATCCATGTGTGTTGAAGGTGTACATGTGTCAGCACAAGGATACTCTGCAGTCATACTGCACAACAGGGTATGTCACTGTGCTGACACCATGGCTGTGACATATCTGGGGTACAGTCAAACTCATTTCACAGGTTACTAAACCAGTTATTGCCTGTGCCACATGGACAGGTGGCTTGCTGAGGCATGTATATGCTGCAACCTGATGTAGACCCATCCACATACACTCACACTGTTACTTGCCAACACTGGGACTAGACCCCTACCTAGCTATGTCGTGATAATGACGTGTGTGGCTTACATTGCACACACCGCACAGTGTTTAGGATGAGGTGTGCCCCAGGTTACATGGCACATGCAGAACATTCCCGGCATGTAGAGTATGCTAATGGGGGATGTAATGGGTGTATTTGGACGATACGTAGTGTGACATGCCATCATATACACATTTACAGACACATAACAGCCAGACACACATATGAGATACCAGGGTCTGTTGCTGCTAACTACCTTGGCCGTGTCTCCAATGTGTTACAGGTAGGCTGCACACATCACATGCATAACTGGCTTGGATTGTGGTAACAGTTATCTGTATGATTGATGGTAACAGTGGTAACCATAACATGGTACATGGGACATATGCCTGGTGTACCTTGGTGTAAACAGTGTACACAGCACCCACATCCCCCACTGGATATTATACTCCCTGAAACCCATGATGACACTCTGCCATACCCACCATCACACATTGACCACGACTGTGATACAACCCACAGTATACCGCAACATTGGTACTACAGGGATATGCATCTCATGCACATGCCACATGCATAGTAGGGTATCAAGCAAGCATAGGTTGCCTGTACATATCCCAGCTGGATACCTGCCATCTGCACATCTGTACAGGGACTGACAGTCATCAGCTTGGCAGGTAGCTATGCAGTAGCATGAGTGTGTTGACAGACCAGTAAGGGGTATATACTGTGACACAGCTCACACACTAGGGGTACAGGAGGGAGGCCTCGGTGTCCAGCCATGCTCGCAGGTGTGCATGTTGTTAGTACTACATTATGCACTCTGCTCTTGCCTGGGTTAGCACTGTCAACAGTAGTACTGACATGATACACTACATGCCAGTGTGACAGCACATACCCTGGGCTACTACACCTGTGTGTCAAACAATCACATGGATAACAGTGCTGTACAGGCCTCATATATGTCTGTGTCCCACAAATGACACTTACACCCCTTGTTACTGTAATGACAGCACATAGGTGCATGTATTGTACATGGCATTACATATGCTTATTAAAGGTTATCAGATTGGGTTGTGTGTCCTGGTTACCAGGGCTAAGCTATGCTTAGCAAGAATCAACATTGCTGCAATATAACAACTAAGCTGATTTGCACACTGGTAAGTGCTGCTTGCACTGTGTAAGTGCCCGTATGTTCACCCATAGCTTAGCACCACTTACCTTCACACAGACCCATGCAAACGTGCTTAAAGCTGCTCAAAACTGCCTTAACCACTCTGTATCCAACAGTCCTTGTTCTGCCCAGCAATAAAATGAAGAACTCCTTGCAAGTCTTGAATCCAGGACCCTTTACACTGAAGTCACAACACTTAACCACTACACCATGACCACTGTGAAGACAGCTGCTGTTTTACCAATATAGCTGTTAATACACATACTGAGTAGTACTGAACAATTGCCTTTAGTTCCTAAATTGTGTAGTCCTTGTTATTAATATGACTGTTGCATCACATATGTTGTTTTATCATTATGTGCACATAGCAGATACATATGGTGAGATACATGTGGGAGGGTATACACAACCATGACGTTTACTCATGACAGGAATATGGCTGTATACATATCATAGGTGTATATATGTCTACATGTACATACACATGTATACTCATACATATGTCTGTATACACATCTGTATAGTGCTACAGATATATGGCCATGTGCACATCTCTTTGTATGTATATATGTATATATATATATATATATATATATATATATATACATATATGCATATATATATATATATATATATATATATATATATATATATATATATACATACATATATGTATATACATATGTGTATATATAGGTATACGTATATGTATATATCAATATATGTGTATATAGCTATATATGTATGCACATCCTATGTGTACAGATATGCCTAGTTATGTTGGTATAGATATAGGTATCTATATGTGCATACATATCTATTCTGATATACCTACTGCTGTCAATATATCTGTAGATATCCATACATATATGTGCATATGTATCACTATCTGTATATGTGTAGACATGTATTACTCTGTATATGTATATATCTGGGTGTGTATATGTATATCTATGTACATATACATACATGTCTATATATGTCGATATGTATATGTGTAATTATATATATAGATATCTGGATAATTATATGTACATATATTTTCACCATATGTCCATGGAGTGTAGCCCTACCCCAGTCCCTATAGTCCCAACTTCATAGTGCAAGGGGATGTCAGGTTTGCATAGCAGGTATATTAGTAGACTATTGCTACTGTAACTGAGATTGTCTTCACAGACATGGTGTGTGTGGGAGGTCACATCTGGTTTTCACATGTGCTCCATTAGCTACTGACAGACATCCTAAGGACATCATAGTACAGTACCGCTGCTAGCATGCAATGCCCTTGCAGTCTGCAGCAGAGATATTGGCCAATATATGTGGACATTCTGAGACATTCTCTACAGTCCAGAGGTATACACAGAACCCCTTAGTGCAAAACATGTGGACCAAGCCTGGCAATATGGATGTTAACAGCCATATAGATGGGTATAACACATAACGACTGGTATACATTTGCCACCATGGGTTATGCATTCACACACCCCTGTCTGTCCTGAAACATAATAACCACTGGTACAGGGGTGCCATGGCCACATACTACCCACTAGATATTGACATACATCTTTATAGCATCCCACTGTTCTGTCTGACATACATGATTGTTAAGGAAGGCCCAGCAGCAGTACACCTGGCAAGTATCTGGACATGAAATCACACTGGGTAAGTACACTAAGCTGCTAGGCATGTAACAGTGCATTGTGCAGGCTACAGGCAGAATGGCTCAACACTGGCCTACATCTCCTATGGGGGAATGCACATGTACCTGCATATATAGCAGGCTCTACAAGCATGTCACAGCACAGGGTAAGATAAACCTGTGTAAAAGTGCATAACCACAACCAATGTGAACACAGCCACAGCCACATATGATAAGCTAGCATAATATTACTGTATATGGACTATCTGTTTAACACCATCCTCATATGTGCCACTCACAGACTAACCCTGCATATACTGGGCTGCTACACAGTTTGGTCTGATGCCTGTCTGTGGTATGGGACATGTGTGTGTATGGCCCTACAAACATGTAAGCCAATACAGTAACATACAGTGGAGCAGCATGTCACATCAGATAGGACGGGGCCTAGAACAATAACATCTACCACAGTCTGTACACAGGCCAAAGTACATATTAACAATACATACACTGTCGACATTCACCATAAGTACACAGACCTCAGTACTGTACAAATAACCACAGAATGTCCTGGTTATGTCATCAAATATAACCCCTACAGTACATAACATATGTAGCAGTCTGATATCTCACTGGCTTGTTATCAGATATGATGACTCTAATTATGGTGTACAGCATATATGTACCTCTTAATGCATGACATATGTACATAGGTTGACAGAGTTGTGGCTGGAAGCACATACACAGGGCCAATATTGACATGTTGCTGTGATAACCTCATACATTGTTGCAACATATGTCCTATGAGGGATATGAAGTCAGTAACTGTCATGGCTTTCTCCATCTACAGACTGCAATCCTCACACTACCTTCTGCAGTTCACAGATAGATGCTCTCTGGGTAACACATGAAATCAAAGGCACAACACACTGCCCAGTCTGCAGAGGACCCTACAGATGGGGATTCCTCATAAACATAGAACTGACATGGCAGGTATTAAAACATGTAGGACAGCCATATCCACACACACACTGTTAAACCAACATTACTCCAAATGCAGTATAGCAGCACTTACAGTCTGTAGTCAGGTCAGGCACATCCCCCTCCTGTGTGTTGCCCTGTTTCCACAGTGTATGTTGTTAGAGGTAAATCCCCAATCCATCTGAGATGCTGTTTGCCAAACAACAGATCTACTTCCTGCTCACAGTGAATGAAAAGGGTTAACACCAACATGATGTTCTTAGATATTGGAGTGTGTTTCCATGCAATTGGCTATGGGAATGTTACCACAGCTGTTCCACATGCAATCAGCTAGTGGAGGACTGCAATTCATGCAGAGGCCATCAGCTGATCATGAGCATCACTTAAAATACACATGCTGCTGCCTAAGCAAAGCAGGTGTAGGTCTCCACATCCACCAGAGAGGGAGTGAGAGAGGCAGACAGAGGCAAAGACAAGTCAGGGAGGGCTGGAAGAGTAAAACTTAAACATGTTTGTGTCACACACCTACCAGCACAGGGTATCAAACCCCTAATGACTATGTAGTGCTATCACATTTCTATGCAGTTATTGGATGCGCCACACAGGTAACATGTTGTGGAGCCCTCAGAACGTATATGTGATGTGAGTGCCATCTGCAACAGGGATATGGTAGCTATACCGTAGGTGTAGTACATGTGCCTGTCCACATGAAGAGGTGCCATTGTCAACACAGCCACATTCTCACAGGGACGCAAACACATTGACACACTTGGTAGGGCCAGGAATACAACCCATCACTAGTGTGATTGCCACAACACATTACTGTGCAGGTATCACATGCACCACAGGGTCATACAGAGGTTATATGGCCAAAGGGTATGGGGAGGTGTCTGACATTAGACAGCATGCTACAGTATGCCAATGGGGGTTGTACTGAGTGTGAATGTGAACATACGCATCATACAACACACACACACACACACACACACACACACACACACACACACACACACACACACACACACACACGGTGCCAGTACTGACATGCATAGGTGCATTAATTCACGGGTGTGTAGGGGTGAACTGTGCCAGATGGCTATACAAGGCTAGGTGATGGGTACACCTTGGCATCAGGCCACATGACAATGATCTGCATTGTGGGTCAGGGGTGTAGATTCTGGATTTGCCCACACAGATGGGTATTGTATTCACCTTCCAGTCACCTAGGTGACTAATGTGTGTAGGCAATGCTGTGCATTGATTGCCATGTATGTGTTACTTAGTCCATGACATGGGTGGTGTCTCTGATGTGCACACCTCCCACATGCATGTACAGTGACATGTGGAACTGTACCTGGGGTGTCTGGCCCTTGTTGTGTACTTAGATTATCATCAGATGTGCCAGTCCTAGCCTCATGTGGCAGGAACTGGTAATGGACAGCAGGTTTACCCTGCACCTACATTGATAGTATGCTAATGGCATACCCTGGTGTCAGTGGCATCTGTCCATACAGGGCATATTTTCAGGCATGGTATGTCCTTTGTGGGTCACATTTGATGGCACCACAGGTGTTGCAGGTGTCCAGTGGGGAACATGGGGAAGGTGCACTGTCTGCATGTTTGTGCCTATTGGGCAGATGGACAGGGTGCCATGCCCTCTGTAGGCCCCTGCAATCACTCCATAGTTACTATCAGTGGGCAATATGCAGTGTACTACCAACATAGTTGCTGTTGCCTAGGCAAGTGTGTGTGTGTGTGTATATGAGGCATGGATTGAGAATATTGTCTGGCTAATACTAGGGTTGCTAACTTTGTTTGCCCGGCCTTGATGTCACATGCATGGGTATGGATCTGCAGCCCAGCATCTCAGCTATTTCACATCTGTTATCCCTGTATGGTGGACATTGTGATATATACTAGGGCCACCATATAAGAATTTTGCAAAACCCGCTCCACATTGGGCCCATTTGTTACACACTCACAACCACCTCCACCCATGATATGAGTTACAGACACACACACACACACACACACACACACACACACACACACACACACACACACACACACACACACACACACATCATGTCTGGGAGTAGAACTCCTAACTAACTATTTTATTACACTACAGCAGTATGCAGTTATAGTACACACCACAGAGGTTACTGGAGTACTCCTTCCCCAAAGGTGTATTTCACATTGAATGACATAAGCAGGATTGCTAAAGAAGGGCATTCGAATTGTAGTGAGTGTGGCTAGGCTAAAATGCACTGCTCCCTACACAGACATTGAATCACACACAAAACGTCCACAACCAACATGTGTGGGTATAGAACCCCTAACAGATGTCTATATCACACTACAACATGAAGCTGTTATAGGATGCACCACGGGGATGATTGGAGAACTCCTTCCCCAAAGGTGTATTTCACAGTGAATGACATCAGCAGGATTGCCAAAGTAGGGCATTTGAATTGTAGTGAGTGTGGCTAGGCTAAAATGCACTGCTCCCTACACAGACATTGAAACACACACAAAACATCCACAACTGACATGTGTGAGTATAGAACCTCTAACAGAGGTCTATATCACACTACAGCATGAAGCAGTTATAGGATGCACCATGAGGATGACTGGAGAACTTCTTCCCCAAAGGTGTATTTCACAGTGAATGACATCAGAAGGATTGCTAAAGTAGGGCATTTGAATTGTAGTGAGTGTGGCTAGGCTAAAATGCACTGCTCCCTACACAGACATTGAAACACACACAAAACATCCACAACTGACATGTGTGAGTATAGAACCTCTAACAGAGGTCTATATCACACTACAGCATTATGCAGTTAGGGCACATGCTATGGAAATTATTGGGCTACATCCTTCCCAGTGGTGTATTTCTAGGTGGATGACATCAGCAGCCTTACCAAAATATAGCATTCGAATTGTATGTAGTGTGACTACCCTAAAAAGCATTACTCTCTACACAGACAGAGTCAGACAGACACACACAAACTTACCATGTCTGGGATTAGAACTCCTACCTAACTAATTTATCATACTACAGCAGTACACAGTTATAGGACGTGCTATGGAGATTACTGTGTCACAACCTCCCCAGAGGTGTATTTCTAGGTGGATGACATCAGCAGCCTTACCAAATTAGAGCATACGAATTGTATGGAGTGTGACTACCCTAAAAAGCATTGATCTCTACACAGAGTCAGACAAACATGCACACAGACACACACACACTTGCCAAGTCTGGGATTAGAACTCCTACCTAACTAATGTATCACACTACAGATGTACTCAGTTATAGCACACGCTACAGAGATTATTGGGCTACAACCTTCCCAGAGATATATTTCTAGGTGGATGACATCAGTGGCCTTACCAAAATAGAGCATTTCAATTGTAGGGAGTGTGACTACCCTAAAAAGCATTGGTCTCTACACAGACAGAGACAGACAGACACAAACACACACAGTTGCCAAGGCTGGGATTAGAACTCCTACCTAACTATTTTATCACACTACACCAGTACGCAGTTATGGGAAACGCCATGGAGATTACTGGGCTACAGCTCTCCCAAAGTGTCTTTCCCAGTGGATGACTTCAACAGGCTTATCATAGTAGGGCTATGGGGAGGGCAGTGTGTGTGCATGGGCCATAACCCATTCATCTAGAGGTTGACACGCCACATGTGGGCACACGCAGGGTCATATTTCACAGGTACATATATACAGCTGTTGGATGACTACTTCCTTGTACAGTCATGTTGCACAGCTAACACGTGCACCACATAGTCTGCAATGCTGACAGATAATGGTGGCTAGTATCTGCAGTGAGTGCCATCTGAACTTCATGTGGTTGGGGCCCTTTGGCTGTGTGCTGGGTGGGACAGGCCTGGATGGCTCCTTGTCACAGTCACCCTCTTCCACACATCTATGTACATCTACCTTTGGCTTATTATAGTGTGTTGTGCTTACATATATGTCTGTATTCCTATCCACTGTCTGTGCAAGGCATGAGTGGTGCATACTGATGAGTGTCTGCACTAACAACTGCAACTGCCAGATATGTCTAGTCCACTGGTGTTTGCAGACATGGACTTCATGTGTTTAGGTGTGTGAGCATGCCCAGTATGACCTTTCAGTATGTTGCTGACTGACATTGTCTTAATTTCTCTGTGTGTGTGAGCATGCCCAGTATGCCCATCTGTATTTAATGTGTGGATCAAGTCCAGGTAGTTTGTACTGCAGTGCTGACCTTTATGTTGTATACCGACAGGCAGCATGCTGTTTCTGTAGGGTATCCATCAAGTATTTGGCATTGACTGTTACTACATTTCTGCATAGGATGGGGGGGGCTCACCTGACTATTTCTACATTTCTACACAGGATTGGGGGGCACACCTGACTGTTACTACATTTCTACACAGGATTGGGGGGCACACCTGACTGTTATTACATTACTATGTAGGCGGGGGGCACACCTGACACTTGTACACATTTGCTATGACTGTACTGGTATGTCAGGTACTCCATTTCATTCTGTAGTCTTACCTATCATGCTGACTAGGGCATACCAGTGTACTACAGATCATGGCTTTGGTTGACCTACATATTAGTTTCTGACGTCCTACCCATCGGAACTAACATCCCACTGCCTGACCTGCTGTAGTCTGTCTGTGCAGGTCTGGGGGGGGTTAACCATAGCCATCATTCAGGGGCCATAGCACAGGCTCTGTTTGGGTTTGTGTACACCTGTCCTGCTGCCTGAGACTGTTGTTGGGTATGTAAACCATCCTGACTGGCATGTGTGAGTCATATGGACACACATGTCACCCAACACATTTTCTGCAGTGGGTTTTGTTACCCTGTGTAGTACTGGCCACTATGGTGACTCCAGTATGTGTTACAGATGTCATGGTGCCACTATGGGTGTCTACTTTCTGCTGCCATAATATTCAGCCACCCAATTCCCTTGCATGCTCACATCCATACCATAGATACAGGTAACAACACATTCTACCCCATTTGGCAATTGGTAGGTTGATTGACTTACCTTGAGGGTGTGCCAGATTTGCGGATGGTGCTGTAGGGCTGCCTATGTTGGATACACATAGTACACTCCCTATACATGGTTGAGCACAGGTAGTGTCATGTTTGGCATCCCTTTTACTGTATGTGCAAGTCAGAGAGAGGTGTCATTCCCTGGGTCCCTACTGTGTCAGTGTATGTGCGATATGTTGTTTCTTTGCTGTGGCCTCAGCATACTGGATATGCCTCCATCTTGCTAATGGGCCAGGCTCAGGTTGTTCCTCCTCCGAGTCACTCTGTGCCTGTGCAGTCCTTGGCATTGGTGGGGGGCTGTGTGGCCCTGCCCCATGCTGTTCCTGGTGCAGCTGTTTCCGCAGGATCATATTGTGTAGCATGGCACATACCATAACAATTTGGGTACATGTAGCTGGTGAGTACTGCAAGGCTCCACCAGATGTATCCAGACATTGGAACCATGACCTGAACATCCCAAACACATGCTCTATTATAAGTCTGGTCTGTGCGTGTGTCTCATTATAGCGTTCTTGTTCAGGTGTGTGTGCATTTCTGATGGGTGTCATCAGCCACGGCTCCAGTGTGTATCCAGCATCCCATACTAGCTGACCATAGGGGATGTCCCCATTGGCAAATCTCTGCTACAGCTGCATCACATGCCATATGTGGGAATCGTGATAGCTTCCAGGGCAGCCAGCACACACATTCATTATAATGCTCTGGTGATCACAGATGACCTGACAGTTGATGGAGAGGATGCCCCTGCAGTTGATGTAGGCCTTACCCTGATCACCAGGTGGTACTTTGATGCATATGTGTATGCATTCTATAGCACCCACTACCTCGGGGTATTCTGCTATTTGGTGAAAGAGATGCATATTGCTGGCCAACACCTCACAGGTGTTGGGGAAATATACGTGCTCACCGGCATGTGCTGACATGGCATCCAGGAACTGGTGAAATACTCTGGATGCTGATGCCTGTGAGATCCCTGTGATATCCCCAGTTGAGCCTTGGGAGGTACCTATGGCTAGTATTCCTAGGCCTACACATAACTTGGCATCCACTGGGATAGGTTCCCCTCGGTCAGTTTGTTCATAGGGTCATAGGTTCATAGATTGATACTAGGCTAACTGCCACTTCAGGCCATTTTAAACCTAGCCAATTACCCCATGTGAGAATCAAACCCTGCACCTTGTGTCTGTAAGGTAAACACCTTAATCATTATGCCAACCTCCTACCCCCCCCCCCCGTGTCAGGTGTGGCCAGCACAGCTCAACAATTTGCTGTAGGAGGTCTCTGTCTTCCCTATAGTGCTCCGCTATCTCCAACTTATGTAGCCCCTGGTAGGTTACCCTGGGTCTGTACACTCTTCTCCGTCTCCTCACTGTGGGTTGATCTGCAGCATTCACATCCTCACCACCCACAGCTTTTTGCACATGTTGTTCTATGTTGCCTGCTGCAGCCCCGCTTGTATACACCAGTGGATTAGAGTGTGGGAAAAACAGAGGGGGAGGTGTTTGCATAGTTTATAGTAGTGTTCTAGGCTGGGCTGGTCTGCTGCCTGTGTCATTGGCTGATTCTGATACATTTGACCTGCCAGCTAAGCTAGTTCTCCTTGATTACCTTCCTACTGCTGTTTTCCCTTTCCATTGCCTTCCTGTTTAAGCCCAGGGGCGTGCCGTGCAGAGTTCTGAAATGTGCACAGTGCTGCTGTTTCCTGGTTTACCTTCTTTTTCTTCCTTTAAGACCGGTGTGCACACCCGCTTAGGCAATGTAAAGAGTGCTAGGCAGATTCAGACACACCCCCTAGCTTAGCTGTGCTAAGCTAGGAGCAAACCCGAGCCACAGGGCTCCAATCCACTTAGAGTATGCCTGACACACACCCCCATGATGTCACCTAACTCCTAGGCTTGCTATTCCTACTCTTACACTGTTGGGACCTAACTAGCATGCTGGGGAAAACTGGGAGTCACTATCATTCCCCTCATTTGCATAGGATTGCCTGCTAATGCATAGTTACATGTCTCACACTGAGCCTCCCCCCCTTAGCAACCACTACTCACTGGCCATGTTGTCTTCTGCCTGCCATTGACTTGCATGGCAGAATACTGATTTTAGTTAGAATGCTTAATTTAGGTTTATTTTGTTATTTTCCCCCGATCCCGTTTGCGAGCCACTGCCCTACGTTTAATCAGCCGAGATTGGCTAAAAAAATAAAAGTTGATTATTTTATTTTTTTCACTGTTTGCAATGCCAATGACCTTATACTTGGCCATTGGTATGCTTACTACATGATATGCAGCCTTTATTTGGAGCTGTCACAGCTCCGTTTTGGATTTTGCAGAAATATACTCGGTTACTAACCGAGTACATTTCTGCAGATATCACTAGTCCTGCACGGCCAGTTGCAAGCTTCCTGGATTGCATAATCATCTAATTTGCATAGATTTCCCCTGCAAATGGGGTGATTTGCATACAGGGGCTTAGTCTGTGCAGGATTAGTGCAGGAGTGCTCATGCACGCCCCTTCAGGCTGTTCCTGGATCGCATGGCAGACATATTGCCTGCTGGAGCTCCTGCACTAATCCTGCATGCTGTGTAGGGCATAGAAAATCCGGGGGAGAGTTTAATTTTTACACAAGTTTAGCACTTTCATCTGATAACCCCACAGACTTCTTCAAAATACCTCCATGTTCAATTCCTGAATATATTTATGTATCTAGTCATTTAATTAAACAGAATTCAAAATATACAAAAACAATGAAATATTTACATTACTTCCTAATTTAAAAAAACTGAAATATATGCTGAGTTACACAAATAAGTAAAATATATAAAGACCATAAATAAAATATATAAATAATGACCACAGTAATATATTTCAGGGCAATGATATCGTGGCCATATGGTACAAGCCATTCCAAATCCCCCCCAGCACATATACACACAGATATGGTATGGCTACCCTGACTTGAGCACTGGAAGTTACATGGATGCTAGTATGTGCAACATGTCCCTAAAGTGTGCCACTTCCCTAGCTCAGTAATATTCACTACTTCTTTGTAGCTCAGGCAGACTTCAGTACTGAGCACCCTGTACTGTTGTTTCCTCTCATCTATGCAATGTGCATTGGTGCAGTGCAGATCATACAGGCTACAATGTTGTGCACCTTGTACATGTTCCCATGTGTCTTCACGGACTTCACTGTTATAGTGCAAGTAAACACATACAGTGAATGTGAACTATATTGGGTGGGCATAATTTACCTGTGTAAATTCTGTTTAAGAATGCCGTAATGAGTTACATCACCTTGTCTGCCAAAAATATACTTTTCATTAATTATTTTGGTAAAGGGAGTACACCCTTAGCACCCACCACCACTTTTAAAACTATTAAGGATTGGGGGTTAAATAGGGTACCAGATCCCCTTACTAATGGAATTAACAGTAAAAGTATACAAGCAGAACAGTGTTTGTGTAGTGATTACTATGCTTTGATACTTACATGATTAGCCATTCCAAATCCTACCTGTCCGTGTGAATAGCACTGGACTTATTACACTTTTGTTAACTCATTTTAATACAGAGAACTTCTTCTTCTTTTGGCTTTTTCCAGTTAGGGATCACCACAGCAGATCACCTGTCTGCTCATGATTGGCAGTGGAGTTTTACAGTGTCGAGTTGCCAGCCCGTCGCCCAACCTTCCACAGAAGGCACACACATGCACAAACTCACACCTAGGGCCAATTTAGAGTATCCAATACACCTATAGCATGTCTTTGGGATGTGGGAGGAAACCAGAGCACCCGGAGGAAACCCACACGACCACAGGGAGGACATGCAGACTCCACACAGAAGGCACCCCAGCCAAGGATCGAACAGGAGAACCTCTTGCTGTGAGGCAACAACACTAACCACTGCACCACCGTGGCCACCCTGTTTTAATACAGATAACTATGAAGTTAAAAAAGGAAGAAGAAAAGGTACCTTACATCAGATTACGTTTCAACCCATAACCTTTGATAGTTTCATTTTAGTTTTGATTCCTCAGGTATATGATTCAGTATCTTAGGGTTGTCTACCACCTGATGTATTTCGCATTCACCGGTTACAGTGATATGCACCATGCTCATTGCTGAATACTAGGCTAACTGCCCTGAAGAGCCATTTTAAGCCTAGCCAATAACCCAAGATCAGAATCAAAACTGGTACTTTGTATCTATGAGGCAAATACCTTAACCATTATTTCAAACCACTACAGTCGTTAAACATCTCAGTAAGCAATGTCCTAGTCTGATTATATAAATGGGTAGTAACTCTACAAGGTATGCCATGCTAACCCTATTTTTGTTGGTGTGACTTAGGAAGGAGACAATAGTACATCTTTATCTCTAAAAGTGATGTTGTGAACAAATTTAAAATTCTTTTAAGTGCCTTAACCTGGGAATTGTGAGTGCACACATTTTGAACAAGCAGCTACTCATCAAACTGAAAATAAATTAATTACTAAATGCTTGCAGTGAATGTCAGGCGTAGAAAGAAAAGGGCAAGAGGGGTGATCAGTTAGGAGAAAGAAGGAAATACACACTTTGGCATAAATTAGGGTACATGACTAATGGTGTTAAGGAGCACGAAGGGCACTTCTAGCTTAAAAACAAAATCAGTTAAGAGGGGAATGGAAAAGTGAGCCATTGGAGTAGATCCATGCTATTCTTTTGCAGTGGTTGCGAAACATGTAAATAAAAAGGTGAAATAAGGCGATATTGAAGAAAGGAAGGAATCATAGTATAGTAAGTGAGATATTTAACCAAAAGTTATTGAAGGATGATAGCATTCATGGATATATGCCATATGTGCATACTGGGTTCTTTTTGGGGTTCCATGGTTTTGTAGTAGATGGAAGTTATATTTTGATGTATAGATAAATTTATTTGTATTGTTGCATGGAAATTTTGATGGATGTATATTTTGTTGTGTATTGCATTTCATGCATTTCATATTAAAATACATTATAAAATGACAGAGGACATAAAATTGTATGATGATGTTAATAAGTTTTATGTATGTTCTGAATTGTTTGAGATATTAAAAGAAATAAAAATACTTTTAAAAAGTTGCATCTGTTTATTAATTTGTGTATCTAAAATCTCAAGGTAGGTACAGTTCACAGAGCTGCCAAAATAGCTTTTTGTACCTTTTTTTTGTACTATGAAATGTTACAATGTTTAGATGATATAGACTTGCAAAGCTGGAAACCAAAAAATATATCAAAAGAGTTAACAGTAGAGGAACAAGAGCTGCAAACAATGGCCAGCACTTGAGGTTTTAACAGTTGTGATTACCGAGGAGATAGGGACAAACGTAATGTGTTATATACCTAGCTGGAGCTTTAGTGAACCATTTCAGTGAAAAGGAGACTGGACTGTAGAATGCATCACTGTTGTTGTTGTTTTAATGATCATTTGATCATCGTTCTCATCTTTGTTGCTTTCTGACCATTGCATGCATGCAGCATAATAAAACGTAACCCTCAATCCCCTTTATAGACTTGGCATGAAGGCAACAGGTCAGTACTGCCCAGTCTATGCTGGTGATAATGTGTCTTCACAGCTATTCTTTCATGCTTGTGCGAAATTCTTTAAAGTCGATAACATACAAAGAAGAAAAAGTGCTAATGAAAATTTGTGTGGCTCGAAAGAATCAAAAATAGTATACACCAACAATATTGTCATGGCCTGCATATGTTGGAATAGTGAGCATTTTTTTATGCTCTTTGCTCCCACTGCGTACCAGTCATCAACTCCCTCTCAGCCAGTCAACCCACTCATTCTGTCATTGCCATGAGTGAGAGTCATCTGAGGGGGACATCATATGGCCATCCATTAGGGGTGGTTCAAGGATTTTATATTTTAAGCCCTATGTCTCCTGTGCATGCACACATACATGAGGGAAGGGAGCACACAGTGGGTTGTCAATGCTACTACCCCTCCATCTCTTCCATGTTCTGTGCATGCACACTTACATGAGAGAAGGGAGCACGCAGTGGGTTGTCAATGCTGGTAGCCCCTCCCTCTCTTCCATGTTCTGTGCATTCTTACTTACACAAGGGATGAGAGCATGCACTGTTCATAATGGTAGTCTCTCACTTCCACAAATGACATTGCCAGCAAGCAGCACTGTTCCCCTTCCCAAACTCAGCATGAATGATGGTTTCTCTGTTTTCCACTGGAGAAATCACAATCACCCAGTGCCTTCAGCAAGCAGCTGCAACCCATCAACCCCCTCCCCAGTAGAAGTGATCTGACCACGGCCTTTTACTCCCCCCATCTGGCTCCAGTAGTACCAGAACCATTGTCACCTGGGTTATGGTCCGGACTCCATCCTTCTGTACCATGGAGCCAGACATTTTTTCTTCACAGGAGCATGCGAAGACATTGGTCACAGCATGATTACATGAGTCCTGTTAAAGCAACAGACCAATTAAGCAAAAATGCATAATATAATCTGAAGTTTTTCAACTTCTAAGTAGGTTACAGTAAGTAAGAAGATGAGTAACAGTTTTCTGCTTAATTGTTTTCTTTTTCAATTTCACATAAATGACCCATCAGTTTAGCCAAGACTCATTACCATTACCACATTTAGTAACATTACTCGATGCTAGGGGTGAATCTACATATAGATTGCTTTAGAACCTGGCTCATCTGCATTAACTGAAAGATAAATCCTGTGACCAGATTGTTAAAATCTGCATAGAACATTTTGAACCTAAGCCTTTGTGATTGCTAAAAGAATTTAAACTGTTGCAACAGTCTAGCAAGGTGGTTAGACTTACTTTTGCTGAATTGAAACTTTTTTCTGTTAGCTGTGAATCTCTGTTGAGATTAGACGACACACGTAGAAATTTAATTCCGACTGGCATTCACAGTGAAGCTTGCCAGAGTTCTGCTTTGTGAAGTGAATGTAACATTTTTCCAAAATGGTTTAAATTACTTTAAGCATGGAGACCACAAACAGACATAATGATCAGCTGAGAAAGCATGAGGTCATACCTTTCAACCTCTTAGCATAAGAAATCTGGACAAAGCCTAATATTATGGATGGACAAAGGCACAGAAATAGGGACAGATTTTAAATATTGGTCTGATAAACTTATAAAGTTGGTAGAATAGCAGGATTTGTGATGGCCTGCATTTTCTAAATGATAAGAAGTCTGAAAGTCAAATGTACGTCTTTATTTAGTGACCTCAGAACTCAGTGATCTGCTTGAAAACACATTTTATGAGGAACAGGCTAAAAATGAAACCTAAAAATCTGTTGAGAGGTATGATGTACAAACTAGTGGTGTAAACAAGATCAAAATACAAGCAAATCTTGAAGAATTTAAAAGTTTAATTACAGGTTAAAATCATGCCCCACATGCCTGTAGTTACTCTAGGGTTAAATACCACAGCTGTGGAAAAGCTGAGCATATGAAGTAACCATATCATAATACCATACATTCACAAGAAAAGCATAAGAATAATAATTTGTATGGAAAAAAGTAAACTTTGAAAGACAAACAAGCATGTAAACGTGTCTCTGAATTACCAAGGACTTTATTAAATTCTCAGAATGAAAGAGAACAATTACTTTATTATTTATTTTTATTTAACTTACATTTGTTGACCAGGATAGTCCGACTGGATACATGTCCATCTTCAGCAGAAGCCCGGGGAGAAAAGCTCCAAACTTACAAACAGTTAAAGGCAAGCAAGTTACAGTATATGCACAAACATATTGTATTAACATACAAGTTGCAGTCTCACATTTCAAGTCTATGAATAATACAGTTTATATTCAGAAATATATACAAATATGTTACAGTTTCTCTTAGCAAGCTTATAGGTGCAGCTTATATACAGGATATCTGTAAAGATGTTACAGTTTCTCTTTTCAAACTTTTTAGTGTAAGAGGTTAGTCACTGTGAATAAAAAATTGCAGGGATATGGAAGTAGATGAGGCTTTAGTCAAGGTTAGAGCAAGGACATAACCAGTGAGTTTTAAAAAATAGGGTTAGATTTTTTTTTTAACTGATTAAGGGAGGAGTTCAGAGTAAGGTCAGATGGGAACGAATTCCAAGTTTTGCCTACTGAATTTGCAAACAAAGATTCTCCAGATAGGTTGTTAGCTTTTATTATGTCTACACAGCAGTTATTTATGTCTACACAGGCACCCAGCATTACTGCAGCACAGGTTAAAGCTGCATTGTCCAAGGCCAAAAATACAGCTTCCATGGGACCTGACAATATCACTGGCTGTGTTCTACATGAATTACAAAGTGAACTAGCACCACATCTGTGTGCCCTGTTCACTCACAGCCTCACCTCAGGCTTTGTCCCTACCGAATGGCGCACTGCTACAGTCATCCCTTTCCATAAAGGAGGAGTGACTACAGACCCTGGAAATTATCACCCATTAGCCTAAAGAGTCTGATATGTAATGCTATGGAGCACATCATCATGGACCTAATTAACAAGGATACATGGAATCTCCAAACTCTAGATCCCACGCAATTTGGTTTTGTGAAAGGTAGATCATGCCTGCTCTACCTGGTTGACTTCTTTGAGTTAGTCACCAGAGCTACAGATGAAGGTAAGGCAGTTCATACAGCCTACCTCGATCTGGTCAAGGCCTTTGATACCATTCCTCACTCAGGAATTATTGATAAACTCACCAAACTAGGCATCAACCCCTATATCGTTAGGTGGGTTGCAAACTGGCTCACAGATAGAACCCACAGTGTGAAATTTGTGGACTCCAATTCACACTGCCGACCAGTCACAAGTGGAGTCCCACAGGGATTGGTCCTGGGTCCTCTCCTGTTTGGTATCTACTTCTCAGAAGTCCAGGCCAACACAGAGGGGCTCTGGCTGACCAAGTTTGCAGATGACTGCAAGCTGGGAGCCATTATTAACTGCCCAAGTGATGTAGACATCCTACAGAAAGGCCTCACTGAGACCAATGACTGGTGTCGAAACCATGGCCTTAAGCTTAATGCCAAAAAATGCATCGTCATTCCCTTTGGGAAAAACTAATTTCCCACTAATTACCACATAGATGGGAGCCCACTGAACACTGAAGGTGTTATAAGAGATCATAGCCACTGTGGTCAGAAAGTCCTTCTGTGTGGCACATCTCATTACCAAGGGTTTTGCGTCCAGGAAGAAAGAGGTCATCATCTCTCTCTACTCTTCCCTCATTAGACCAATCATAGAGTATAATGCCCCATTTGGCATGTACCTCACTAGACACCTGCAACAGCTAGACAGGCCACAAAAGTACCTCATGAAGAGGATCCTGGGCCTTAAACACATGTCCTACACAGACAGACTCAAAAAACTCCAGCTATTCTCTGTCTCATATTGTCTACTAAGAGGCAATCTCTGCTTGACTTACAAAGCCATGTCTGACCCAGCTCTGTTAGAAATGCTACATCTAAAGAAATCCCAATCCCTCCACACCATATGCTCCAGAGACCTCAACCTCATTACCACAATCAACAGAACATGCTGGAGGGACAGGTGCATAACTCAGAGATTGCCCATGCTGTGGAATAGACTTCCCATACATGCCAAGCAGAAAATCTCACTGGCCCTCTTCAAGATAAATCTTGATGAGTGGATGGGAAATAGAAAGTTCACCCAGGGGGATCACTCTAGTGGGCTCTAATTGATAGAGGCACTGGAAACTTACATTGGGCGACACAATGCCAGGGCACCTCTATGGGCTAGGCTTGTAAAGTCTCCAGGGTCATTAGCCTAGTACACATCTATGAATCTATGAACATATTATGATAAAAAAGTATACATGAAATAGCGACAATCAGAGTAGTATCGCGTATACCTTACTGGTTTGTCCAACTGCCAATATCTACTTCACATTCAGAACTCAGAGGTAAGGATTTAAAACTGCAATAAAGGTACATAAGACAATGAAGCACTAACAGTAACTTCATCAATTAAAGTAACTACTAGACAATTAGCAGAAATGAAGAACAGAAAATGGCCTCATTACCCAGCTAACCTACAATAAAATGTCAGGACAAAAATAAGAAATTAGTGTTATACCTGAATAAAATCTGCCTCAATGAACATAAGCTGTTGATCCCAGTATCAGTCTTATCCTTATGTAGACCCATTATCTCTGGGGTGGGAGCCAGTGACCTCCAATTAGGAGAGGTTAATTGTTCTAGTGAGCAGCAGTAAGTCTCCATGGGAAAGAGGATAGCTGATGAGCAAGAGAACTATGGAACAGCAGCAGCAGAGACATCACACAACCCCCCCCCCCCCCCCAGAATAATCCATGGAAAAAATAATGTTTTGTAAAAAAATGGAATGTCAGTTAACTTTAATAATCCAAAATGACCAGACGTTAACAGAAAACAAAGTCCAAGTGCTTAAACTAGTTTAAAATCTAGGAAAAGAAGGATGTCCTCTTGTGAATATAAGACTGCGGTGTACTAGGGATTCTATCTTTCTTAAAGATATGTTTTTTTTTTGCTCTCCTTTCCCCTCCTTTTGTTGATAATCAAACCCTTTCTCCATGGCCATTTGGCCCATTTGTTTCACATGTTTAGAGTGAGGGTGAGCTGGGAGAGGCCTTCATTCAGACAGCCATCAGGGATGGTTCCAGGATTTTCTCCTTTATTTTCCCCTGTCCCTAATGTACACACCCAGTGAGGTGTAAGGGAGAGGTGTGCAATGAGATGACAATGGAAGATGTCCTCTAACGTTTGCAAAGGCTTTACCTCCAGGCATCCTTGCTCCACCCCCTGAGGCAGAAGCTGTTAGATTCCCCTTCTCCATTAGGAGGCTAAAAAACTCAGGGACCCACCCCCATGCACACAACCCCTCTACTCACCTTGGAAAGGTATATATTTGTTTTTGTGGTAACACTGATCTCCATGGACCTTTTCCAGACTCTGCACTGGAGCAGTGTCTGGTTAATTGACTTTCTCAGAGTCATAATGTTAGGCAGTGGATGCCGAGGGAATAAAACCTTGCAACACAGGTCCACAGGAAACAGTTCATTAACAGCTCCTTAATCATCTAAGCCAATTGCCATGCAGATTAACAGACTCCAGGAATCCATGCCTTGCACCACAGATCCCGGCTTCATTAAGGTATTTAAGGAGTGATTGAAAAAGAAACTGTAGTTTGGGATCAGAAGTGTATCCCTGGTGCTAACATATTTAGACATTTGTGACAGAGAGTTAAGGCATTTCCCTACACTTGCATCATCAAGGGGGTGCACGGAGATAATGGAAGGAACACCATGACTGTCTTAGCCATTGAGGAGCTATTAGAATTAAATTGACCTTGTCTTAAGAGGCTCCCTTCACTCTGGAATAAAATCCCAGTCCAGGTTAGGCAGAGTCCCTCATTGACTCTCTTCAAGAGGAATCTTGATGAGTGGATGGGAGATCGTAGGTTTACCCCGGGTATCACTTCTGTGTCACTGTTAGACAGAGGCACAGTATACTAACCTCGAAAAAGGGCATAGCAAAATAAATTTAAAATGGGTGGCGAAAGCCAAACACATTCTGGCTAGGCTTATAAATGCCCTAGGGCAGATAGCCTAGTATGAACCTATGAACCTATAATTTCTTTTGATTAGTATATTAAATTTTGAGTCTGTCTGTGAGAGGAAAGCATTTGTTTTTCAAAATCTCTCACGTGGAATGAGAAAGCTAAAAATATTTAACCTACTTGTTCTGCTCGGCAACAAACTGGTTCACTTTGAGGACACCCACGTTTGCACAATTTATTAAAAAAATGTGCAGATACAGTTTTTATTCATGTTCCAAAGTAATTTTTCTTCTTAAGGATTTGCTAATGTATTCTCTAAACATAGAATATAGACTTCAGATAGATGCTGGCTGAGTTTTAATGCCATCTCTCAACTATAAGTAGCTTGTCTGCACACAGCAAGTGATGTTGTTCCTTCTTCTTTAAGTACCACAGAACTGTAGTATTATTTGTTTTGATTTGACAGTGTCCAGGATGAAAATGGTTCTAAAGCTATGTTGGGCTCTATTGGTTGCTGCTATCTCCTGCAAGTTGATGTAAAGAGACTTTCTTCAGTGACCAGTTATCCTCCAGATTGTTGAAGTGAGCTCCCCATTCATTGGATTAGTTTGCAATATGCATTTATTATACAAGTTCCTTATTTGTACTCAGAGAAAAGGAAGTTCCTACATCATGTAAGTATGGACTGGTTCCAGAGGCTTCAGATGCCATTGAGATGCCATTGAGTCTTTCTAACATAAAATTCTATAAGAGAGACTCGAGGAACACAATTAAACATGCATCCCAAGGATCTCCGAAGCTGTCATGTTGTGAAACTTTGCTGCCAAGCAAATTCAGTTATCCATGTCTGAGTCTATCTTCACATGAGTATGGAGCAATTTAATTAGCACTTGTCTATGACTGCTGTGGGAAAATGTTATTGCTGCAGAAGGGCAGAGACAAGATTTTTTGTAACTTACTGTATTACTTTAGTCTCAGGGCAACTGCCTATTATGTGTGTGCTGTATCATTAGTATCAAACAATCCTGCAGATATGAGAAGGTGATTATCTTTTGCTTTCTGAGATGCAGAAAACATGACAAATTAAACATTTAGTAACAGGCTTGGGATTTTTGTTAGTCCAAATGGTAGAGGGTAAATGAAGCAAAATGTGAAACTGGAGGTATTTTCTGTGGTAAACTGGGATATGACAATAAGTATCTTCCACATCTAAAGGTGTCACGCAAATGTTGTTCAGTGTAAAAAAGAAACTTTTCCAAACTCACCACCTGTTCTTAACAAACTAGTACTAATCACTTAAAATAATAGTCTTCAGATTCACGTTTTCTTTGTTAAAAAAGACAATGAAGCTCAACTCTCAAATAAAACAAATCAAATATTTTATGTCGTACTCATCAGAGTATGGAGAGAAAAGTGAAGGTCAGATGACTATGACTAGAAAATAAGCATTGTAGGGCCTGTGTATAAGAACAAAGGAGATATTCACAACTGTTGGCAGTACAGAGAACTCAATCACCTTTCACTTTGTATGAAGATGCTGCAGAAGATGACTGACAAGTGAATATGTAGAGTAGTAAAAAGTAAGATGGAGGATGAGTTTGGATTCAGATCAGGATGCAATACAATTGACTCAATGTTTGTAATGAAACAGATAGTGGAGAAGATGTTGGAGATTATGAAGAATTCTAACAGGACATTCATATACTTGGAGAAAACATACGACAACATCCCAAGAAATATAATTTGGGCAGACTGAAGTCCTGGAAACATTGGCCAAATTAGTGCTGGCTATGTACAAGTTTACAATAACACAAGCATGACCAGTGTTTAAACTTACAGAGGGGTTCCTAATCAGAGTGGGTGGTCATTAGGGTTCAGCTCTAAGCCCACTGTTATTCATACTTGTGAGGAACTACATCAGCAAATGGGTTGTAGGGGAAAAGTCAAAAAAGCTGCTGTATGCAAATGCTGTGACATTACAAGTATACTCTGAACAGAAGCGTTTGTAAGTGACAGTGGCATGGAATGCAAAACTGAAGGAACATGGGATGAATCTGAGTAAGACTAAGCAGTGATCATGGCAACAAATGGGAAATTATAAGAAGCTGAAAATTGAGATAGAAGAGTACAGTAGTGGAATAGATTAACAGCTTTAAGTATCTGGGATGGGTGGTTAAGGAGAAGAGAAGTCTGAATGAAGAGGTCAAAGCTACAATCAAAGGGGAGAAGAGAAGTCTGAATGAAGAGGTCAAAGCTACAATCAAAGGGGAGAAGAGAAGTCTGAATGAAGAGGTCAAAGCTACAATCAAAGGGGCTGCAGCCAACAGGCACAAAGTGTCAAGGGTACTGTGTGACAGAAGAATGCTGAAGAAACTGAAAAGTAAGGTGTAGAAAACAGTAAAGTGACCAGTACTTCTATGTGGCACATATACCTGAGCAGTGAAGGCAGGGAAGTTAAGGAAGCTAGAGGTGATGGAGAAGAAGTGCCTGAAATTGGTGATAGGGTATGTACTGTGGGACAGATGAATACATGAGGTCATTAGAGCAGAAGCCAAAGTAGCCCCAGTTGCAGATAGGGCAAAGGAGAACAGATTGCTATGGTTTGGTCACATATGCTGGAAATGAGATGATGACTTGGTGAAGCAGATTTGGGGGAGACAGGAAGAAGGCTAGAGGGGACAAGGACATCCAGGCAAGAGATGGAAGGATAGTTTGAGCGAAGACCTGCTACAGTCAGGTATGATATCCAGCAATGTAGGAGAGCGACTTTGAATTGAGAGAGGTGGTGACACTTGATGTGACACACCAACCCCATGAAGAAAATGAGGAAAAAGGAGGTTGATGACAATGAGGATGATGATGATGATGATGCTGATGTTGTGCTTATTCTGTGTCACTCAGTTATCCCTGACTGAAGAGAGAGAGATAGCAGACATGAGACAATTCTTATAAGGGGTGGAATGGGGAAGAAAGTACTGGCCAAGTCGTAGGTGCAGCTTCTCCACTAGGCAGGGGTAGGAGCAAACTGTATGGTGTATATCAACGTTTATGTTCTGTGTATCTATACTTACCTGCCAGTGATGGTCTCACAGAGCTATATTTTACAGGATAATGTATTCCTACTAATGGTGTTTCTTCCCACCCATCCCATAGAAGTAACTAATGACAGAATAAAACAATGCTTGGGACAGGTTTAACAATTCATATGAGAAGTAGAAAACAAAAGCAGTATTAATTAAAGAGAATCTTTGGCTTACCCAATAGATACGGAGCAAAGTATTGTAGCTAACAGGAATTGACTGCCATAAGAACTGTATTTGTATGAGTTTACAGAATAAAATGAGCCTACAGTGGGTTGAAAACTTACATGAAGTGCAGTGGTAAATCTCAATTTAACAGCATTAAACTTCTTGTGTTTGTCACCTGGTGTGTTAAAGTATAGTTTATCCATGCTGTTTCAGTTGTTGTCATTGCTATACAGAGTTCGTTTATATTTAAAAAAAATTCAAAAACGCTGGAGAACTTTTAAAATAAAATGTAATAAAGAAATCAAGTAAAGACATTCATCTCTGTTACAGATTTCAGACTTCTTCAGACTGAATTATGTTCACAATTAACTTAATTAAATATTATTTGACAAGAAGGCACATGATGAAAAAAATCAAGTTTCGCACAAAAAATGAAGAATGTATTTATTCATTCCATGTTATTTAACACATAACACTTATTCTGTGATCTTTTTCCCAAAAATTTCTTAAAGTTCTTTTTCCTATTTGTTAACAAATTCAAGTTGCTCTCCAAATGTACCTTTTATATCAGGGAAGGACATAAAATACTTCTAATACTTGTACTAATTCTCATAATGCTAGGACTTTCTTTTTTAATAACATTTGTTATTGAACGTATACATAATATTTACATAGAAAGGAAGATATATCAGATTAATACTTCAAGTTTTTCCCAGTAGCATACGCTCTTTATATCCTTAACAGAACACAGTCTTATCATCTCTTTTTCATTTTTACAAATTCTAGTGGTAAGTGATAAAAAATATTCAAATGAAGGAGAATCATTTGATTTTCACTTTCTTTAAACTTTAAGGAAGATTGTAAGATGCAAGTAGAACTGAAAGAAAGTCCAATCCGAAACACAAAGTCAGCAGGATACTTCCACAGAAGACGCACTGAATGACCATGAGGCAGGATCTTTGAAGGTGAGCTTCACGCTGAGTTTCTTTTATAACAAGATAATTGGATTAGTGATAAAACAGGTGATCTAGAAATAACGTAAGAATTTATGGCAAGCCTGAAAAATATGAGGGTGGAAATATAATTAGTTTTCTTTTTACCTGGCTGCATAAAGTGTTGAATTTACCTGAAGTTTTATCTTTTGGTATAGAGAGAGTGCATAGACCTTTAGTTCCTGTTTCACAAAAGGAAAAAGCTGCTCCACACTATGTAATAATAAGATTCGTGTCAAGTATGGAAAAAGATTTAATTCCGAAGGCTAATACTAGAACTCTCAAGGATGATATTCAATCCAATTTCCAAGCTCCTTTCATGGATTATCTTAGCCACCACCTCCTGGGAAGGTGTTATCTTTGTTGCACTTAAAAAGTGAAATTGTTTAAGATCCCAATGAATTGGGATACACACTATTTGGAAAAAGATAAAATAAGTGCTGGAAACAAAATGGTCACTTTCAAGTACTCAGGATTTTTCACATATAGATGCATTTATGATATCTCCAGTTATAAGTCACCTGGGGCTTTTGATTGCAGTTCAGAATATTGGGTCCACATTGCATATTACATTTCCTGTGAAACCTTCTATGTGGTGGAAAAAACAGACAGTTGAGCAGTAGGATTTATGAACATATATATATATATATATATATATATATATATATATATATATATATAATCAAAATTAAAAATGTAACTAATGCACTTTATATATATAATGATTTTAGGGAAGGTGACGGAAGGAGAGCATGCTTATTTATAACAGAAACAAAAAAATTGCTTGAAGATTGCAGGTTAAAGCACAAGCACACATTTTAAATGTTATTTGAAAATGAGAAAGGTGGCAAAATATGTTAAATGACATGTAAAATGAATAAATTAATTCTTTGTTTTTTTGTGTGCACTAGTGGCACATTAAGCATCATTATTTATTGCATGTTGAAAAAAACAATGTTACATACAGTCAGAGTTTTTATTGGATGTTTTTATCATGTGATTTATTGTCAGATAGTAGTCAATTAAGTTGTTTGTGTATCAAATTCAGTCTAATTATTCCTACTAATGGTGTTTCTTCCCACCCATCCCATAGAAGTAACTAATGACAGAATAAAACAATGCTTGGGACAGGTTTAACAATTCATATGAGAAGTAGAAAACAAAAGCAGTATTAATTAAAGAGAATCTTTGGCTTACCCAATAGATACGGAGCAAAGTATTGTAGCTAACAGGAATTGACTGCCATAAGAACTGTATTTGTATGAGTTTACAGAATAAAATGAGCCTACAGTGGGTTGAAAACTTACATGAAGTGCAGTGGTAAATCTCAATTTAACAGCATTAAACTTCTTGTGTTTGTCACCTGGTGTGTTAAAGTATAGTTTATCCATGCTGTTTCAGTTGTTGTCATTGCTATACAGAGTTCGTTTATATTTAAAAAAAATTCAAAAACGCTGGAGAACTTTTAAAATAAAATGTAATAAAGAAATCAAGTAAAGACATTCATCTCTGTTACAGATTTCAGACTTCTTCAGACTGAATTATGTTCACAATTAACTTAATTAAATATTATTTGACAAGAAGGCACATGATGAAAAAAATCAAGTTTCGCACAAAAAATGAAGAATGTATTTATTCATTCCATGTTATTTAACACATAACACTTATTCTGTGATCTTTTTCCCAAAAATTTCTTAAAGTTCTTTTTCCTATTTGTTAACAAATTCAAGTTGCTCTCCAAATGTACCTTTTATATCAGGGAAGGACATAAAATACTTCTAATACTTGTACTAATTCTCATAATGCTAGGACTTTCTTTTTTAATAACATTTGTTATTGAACGTATACATAATATTTACATAGAAAGGAAGATATATCAGATTAATACTTCAAGTTTTTCCCAGTAGCATACGCTCTTTATATCCTTAACAGAACACAGTCTTATCATCTCTTTTTCATTTTTACAAATTCTAGTGGTAAGTGATAAAAAATATTCAAATGAAGGAGAATCATTTGATTTTCACTTTCTTTAAACTTTAAGGAAGATTGTAAGATGCAAGTAGAACTGAAAGAAAGTCCAATCCGAAACACAAAGTCAGCAGGATACTTCCACAGAAGACGCACTGAATGACCATGAGGCAGGATCTTTGAAGGTGAGCTTCACGCTGAGTTTCTTTTATAACAAGATAATTGGATTAGTGATAAAACAGGTGATCTAGAAATAACGTAAGAATTTATGGCAAGCCTGAAAAATATGAGGGTGGGAATATAATTAGTTTTCTTTTTACCTGGCTGCATAAAGTGTTGAATTTACCTGAAGTTTTATCTTTTGGTATAGAGAGAGTGCATAGACCTTTAGTTCCTGTTTCACAAAAGGAAAAAGCTGCTCCACACTATGTAATAATAAGATTCGTGTCAAGTATGGAAAAAGATTTAATTCCGAAGGCTAATACTAGAACTCTCAAGGATGATATTCAATCCAATTTCCAAGCTCCTTTCATGGATTATCTTAGCCACCACCTCCTGGGAAGGTGTTATCTTTGTTGCACTTAAAAAGTGAAATTGTTTAAGATCCCAATGAATTGGGATACACACTATTTGGAAAAAGATAAAATAAGTGCTGGAAACAAAATGGTCACTTTCAAGTACTCAGGATTTTTCACATATAGATGCATTTATGATATCTCCAGTTATAAGTCACCTGGGGCTTTTGATTGCAGTTCAGAATATTGGGTCCACATTGCATATTACATTTCCTGTGAAACCTTCTATGTGGTGGAAAAAACAGACAGTTGAGCAGTAGGATTTATGAACATATATATATATATATATATATATATATATATATATATATATATGTAATCAAAATTAAAAATGTAACTAATGCACTTTATATATATAATGATTTTAGGGAAGGTGACGGAAGGAGAGCATGCTTATTTATAACAGAAACAAAAAAATTGCTTGAAGATTGCAAGTTAAAGCACAAGCACACATTTTAAATGTTATTTGAAAATGAGAAAGGTGGCAAAATATGTTAAATGACATGTAAAATGAATAAATTAATTCTTTGTTTTTTTGTGTGCACTAGTGGCACATTAAGCATCATTATTTATTGCATGTTGAAAAAAACAATGTTACATACAGTCAGAGTTTTTATTGGATGTTTTTATCATGTGATTTATTGTCAGATAGTAGTCAATTAAGTTGTTTGTGTATCAAATTCAGTCTAATTGAGTCTCACTATTTGTAGTAGAGATGAAAGCATTTGCTCAGTTTCTTTATTAAACAGTATTTTAAAAGTCACCCAGTATTTTGGGCTATTTTTTTCTTTTTTTCAGTGAATGGTTTCTGTAAAACACCATTTCCATTGTTTTGTTATTTCTTCATATTGACAAAAAAGAGCATTTTTTGCAAGCTTTTTGTAATTGGTCATTTTCGCATTACTGTTCTACCCAGAAAAGCAAATGGAAATAAATATTTAAATAAATAATGGCACATCCCTCCTATGTTAATGGAGAAATAATTATTTGGTGCCTAACTCTTAACATTTATAGATATTTTCTTCTGAGGTGATTGAACACATCAAGTTAAAATCAGCTGTCTGTTTTGATGCCCATATTCTTACATTGCTGAAAAATCATTAATGTAAATCTAATAAATATGAAGTAATACAGTCCCCTGATGTAACCCCCATGTAAGCAAATATTTCTCACCTGATTCATCATTATGCTTGATTTGCAACTTGTGTTAATGCTTGACTGCAATCCATTAGCATTTTATTTACACCACTCTGATATAATCTCAGTAGCTATGTGTTGCACAATACTTTTTCAAATACTTTTCACATGTCTCAAAAATGGACAGAGGTACTGAAACTGTTGTCTTTTAATGATGACATATTTTCTCAGGAACTCAAATGGTTTAAGTTGTTTAAGTCCTCTGATTTAATGTGTGCTTTATGATCCTTGTGTAGCTGACTCTCTTAACTGAGTTAAAATGAGTATTAATTTCTCCAAACTTAAAGTTTCCATGATTTTCATATGGGCCTTATCAGATCAACATACCCTTATTGTTTTCTCCTTTGCTTTTGTCAATTGGTATTAAGATGGAACTCCATCAGCTGCTGACACTATAGGTAGTTAATGTTGTTGTTGTGCCTTTCGGCTTTTATAGGTAGCTAATATGAGACTGAAAAGCTTATTCAGGTAGGTAATCAGAGTCTACTGGCAACTTCCAAATCCCATAATACAGTTGGAGACTGGCTATACTCATCCTGTGTCACCAGACGGTGGAACTCCCTGTCTATCCCATTAAAACAGGACAGCTGTGCATCTATCTTTAAGGGCAACCTAAAACAGTACCTAAACTCCTCTTGGCTCTGTTCTTGCTCACACCCTGATTTTCTCTCTCTCTGTCTCTCTCAGATGTTTAGACTATCATCAACCCCTAACTCTCCAGCTCCCCTAACTTATCCTGTGAATAACGTAAATAAATCCTATCTATATTTATAATTATGTAATGCTCTCATCACTCCTTTGTAAATGAAATTTGTACATTGCTGTATATGGAAATGCAACCATGTTTACCGTATAACACTCCCACAGAAATCAAATTGCATTATTGGATTATCCATTGCATGATTCTAAAACCCCATTTCTACCATTAGGAAACTGAAATTATTTTTTCTCTGTAAATTTTTTGTCATTTTGTAACTTTAATGGAGCTTTTCTCCCTGGGCATCTGCTGAAAATGGGCCTGAGTGCCCAGTCGGATCATCCTATCAAACAAAAGGCAATAAATTAATACATAGTATTGGTCAAGGAAACAATCTCAGTATGCCAAGAGATCAAACACCCTAAATATGACTTCCAGATCCATCTCTGATATTCATTTGTTACATTTTGACCAGACAACTACTACTTTTTCTAACTCGTGTTGGAAAATGTATACACTGCTGGAGCATGTAGTTATGACTGGATCCAATCCAAGAAGGAAGGGTAGTACAACTGGTGAACTGAGTCTGAGAATTTAGGAGTATGACATCCACTACTGAATTGTCTTTGATGATGTTAAAACAATTTGATGTATTCTGTATGAATTTCAAGTGTCATCTCTTCTGTTTTCACTCCTTAAAATTTAGATCACTAGTTTTTATCACTTTTGTAGTATCAGTGTTCATGGTATAGTAATCCACAAGGCAATCCCTGTCCTTTGATTCAGCCTTTGTAAACCTGTGAATACATTGATGGTTACAGACACTTTTTATTTGACTTCATGAATTTGTTTTTAAAGCCTAGAGCCATAGCTTTAACTTCAATCTCCTTTATGGCATAAATGTAAACACAGCATACTTATGATCCCCTTTGTCCATAGAAGTGTGAAATCTTTCAGTGCCACAGTCTAGGTATGAACCCCTAAATCATATTTCTGAAATTTTGGATATTTCCATGGCCGTGCTTAGCCGTCTAATGGGACTAGTCTCATTTGTTCACTTATGGCATTTGTGCATAATATTTTAGTGTTTTTTGTCTCCAGTACCACACTGAATTCATTATTTGTCTCCCGTAAAAAGTAATCCAGAAACATAAAGGCATTCTTTCCAGAGGAGTTGTGATACATACTACCAAGGAATTCTCATTCAGTAGTTTTCTAGTGTCCATAAAGATGTAACCCTCAAGTCTAAATTTGTAAGACAAGACGCAATTTAATATATTTTACTTATTATTTTGCATTCATTCCTGCCAACCATGAAGCCTCCTCCTGTGGAACTTGAATGTATTCACTCCCCTACTACTTGGGGGGGGGGGTCCCAAACACAATGGCAAGAGCAGACCACAGCGACTGTCATCCAGGTAACCATGGAGGTGATTTGTGCCATTGCTGGCATCCTGCTATGAGATCATTTCTAGTTCCACTTGAGGGCTAACATATGCATACATATCATCACAAGGCCTCCTACTTCAGCTGACCAGAATCATCACTCCCTTCTCCCATAATAGTTAAGCTAGCATGAGCCAGTCCTTGCCATCCTGCCCATCCCACTGTTTCAGCTGCTGAGCCGCTACTCAAACCAGGGTAATCCCAGACTTTTACTGATATCTACAATTACAAAGACATACTCCTCAAAATATTTTGAAGACCTCTTTATTTAGAATATCTGAATTGTTGTTTCAGTGAGGTAAGCTGGCAGTTTGCCTGTGTAATTCTGTGAATTGTTTGATATGGTTTCCAATAAAGAGTGGATATGTTGTCTCACCCAAGTCATCTAAAATCATATAACCTGCTCTGTGAGTAGAACGTATATTAACAGCATTAACTTAATACTATAATAGTATAATTGCTGGAGAGTACTAATATATTTACACTTAATACATCTTCTAATTCAATTGTTTTTGTCTTCTCACCTTCACTCGGAGTGTCCTGTAATAAATCTTATGTGTGTAGCATCTGTGAAGCACATCAATATGACACAGAAGGCTAATTAAGCCTACATTTAATATGTTTGTGACAATCCAGCCATTTCACTGTTACTGATATTTTTTCTCAATTATTTTACTGAAAATTTTAACAATAAAACTTTAATTTATGATAATAGAAATATTATAAAACAATTATACATATCTAAAAGAACAATAATAAACAACTAAAAGAACTATTTATAGTGGTGTCTACTATAAAACAAAGCTTTGTAAACAGAAAAGGAAATGTGATAAGTAGTTGTTAGATAACTATTAAAGTCTGTTTATCCAGCAGTTCTTTGCATTTCAACCATATATTATATGAAGAGGTGATTCTAGATGTTCTTTTCGCGATTCTGATAAGTTCAAGATGACAGGCTTCAGTTGCCAAGTGTACAAATTCCTTCATAGTAGGAGTGCCTGATTCTTCCAGTTCTTGGTGATGATTTTTCTTGTTAATGTTAAGATGCTCCATAAAAGAGGGCATTTTATTTTCATGACACAGGTGGGAATAGGTGTATTAAATAATTTCATCAGGATAAATTTATTGTTAAACAGACTGTAAGAAAGAATTTATATTATTCCAAAACAGTGTACAAAACCTTTTCTGTGTGGAAGATTTTCAGTCCATATATCTCTAGTTAACCACTGTATATTAATCAGATCAGACAATAGTAGTAAAAGTAGCAAACTTAAACTCATCTTAAGTAAAAAAAAAAAATAATAAAAAATATATAATTGTACAGAATTACTAAGAATTCAAAAGTAATCCAAGCAAGGCAGGCAGTCTGTTTCCAGTCGAAAATCCTTTATTAGGTACACAGATAAGCGATCCAAGTAAAACAAAAATAGAGTAATAGTTTCCTCACAAGCTTTCTAACTATATATATATATATATATATATATATATATACTTTTTATCAGGCATGGGAGTGGTTTATTGTGGTGTAAAACATTGGTACACATGTTAAATTCACATCCCTTCCCCCATCAGTGTAACATTCGAGCTGGTCCTGCCCTACTTTGTAGCTGTCATAATAATATAACCCTTATGTACTTTAAATAAAATTTATAATGATGTGGTACCTCTTATTTAACCAGATTATTAAGTAGATTATTAAGTCAGTGATTTTATCCAAGACAATATACTAAATGGCTGGAAATATATCAACCTTAGTCCATTTGGCAATCAAAAAATATATATAAATATATACGTATACACTGCATATATTTTTATAGATAGTTTTTAGGGTTATTGTACACAGACCTGAAGAAGTCTAGAAGGATGAAAAGCGATCTTTGTTAACAATAGGATATGGAAATAAAATATGATTTTTACAAATGATTTTTTACATGGGAAGTGTATATGTATATATTTATATATATATTTTTTTGATTGCCAAATGGACTAAGGCTGATATATTTCCAGCCATGTAGTATATTGTCTTGGATAAAATCACAGACTTAATAATCTACTTAATAATCTGGTTAAATAAGAGGTACCACATTATTATAAATTTTATTTAAAGTACATAAGGGTTATATTATTATGACATCTACTAAGTAGGGCAGGACTAGCTCGAATGTCACACTGATGGGGGAAGGGATGTAAATTTAACATGTGTACCAATAACACTTTGTTTTACAGCACAATAAACCACTCCTTTGCCTGATAAAAAGTATATATATATATTTAGAAAGCTTGTGAGGAAACTATTACTCTAATTTTGTTTTACTTGGATTGCTTGTCTGTGTACTTAATAAAGAATTTTCAACTGGAAACAAACTGCCTGCCTTGCTTGGATTACTTTCAAATACTTAGTAATTCTGTACAATTATATATTTTTTATTATTTCTTTTTACTTAAGACGAGTTTAAGTTTGCTACTTCTACTACTATTGTCTGATCTGATTAAAGTACAGTGATTAACTAGAGATATATGGACTGAAAATCTTCCACACAGAGAAGTTTCTTACACTGTTTTGTTTTTGGTCCCACTATACTTGTTTAGTGGGTTGTTTTGAGGCTTCGGGGATACCACGGAATTTATATTATTCCAATATGTTTTAAGTTTTATACGATTATAAAACATATGCTGTCACTCAGCTTTAATATTTAGTTTACATCTCCAGCATCATCCTATGTCTTTATTAAACATCAGTTCAACTTTATGTGGTGTGATAAAGGTTCTATGTAAGAACTTCCAAGAGAATATCCTCCACCTTAGAGATGAAGTAGTTTGTTTTGAAGAGCAGAGCATTAGTTTTTCACCATCTTCACTTGGGGAGTTATTAACAAGTCTAAAATAAATCCAGTTGCTTTTTTGGTGACATACTGTTGATTTCTTAAGTACCTTCCATATTTTAGATAGAAGTCCCTTTCCAATTATATTCTGGTGCATTAGAATAATCAGTAAATCAATGAATGTGGGGAAAGAATTTCTAACTATTAGTTGCATTGGATTAATCTTATGTTCAATCGGTTGTCTACAATTTTGAATTTCCTAACACATGTCTTTGCTTAACTCAAACCTGTTAATGATATGGTCCACATTTTGTAACCTCCCATTATCTACTGATTGATACCAGTATAACAGGTTTTTGTCTTTAAATGTAGTAATTGTTGTTAAATTAAATGTATTAATACTATTTTGAATGTAGGTAATTAGAAATACAAAGAAAATCCATGCTTTCAATTCAGGGTTCCTAAAAATGAAAAATTTGAAGGAGGTTATATCTTATTAATATAATGAGACTTAACTGGTTTGTATTTATTTTCTATAAAATAGTCTTTTACTAACCACTGAAATTTATTAGTAGCTATTTTAGTATGATATGATTTTGTTAAATTATTGAATTTACACCAAATACTTCCTTGAATATTTTTCCATTTGGCATTTTAATTGTTGTGGACATGGGCTTGTCAATCCCACACCATTAGTTGTAGCTCTCACTATTTTGTAGATAAAAGCATGCCCATGCACACATGCAGAGGGCATAGGACATCACACAGTGATGCAGATGCACACATCAGTCACCAGGGATGAAGTTAAGCCATCTTTAGAAATCTCATAATTACTGGAATGCCAGTGGCTACCTGGATGATGGCTTCTCTAGTTGACTGTCTGCTTCATGCTGAAGACACCTAGTATGGAGGAATGAATGCACTCAAGGCCAATATGGAGGTGGAATGGTCAGCAGACATGGACGTAAACAGCACATATTAAAAAAGAAATCTTAAGAAAGGACATATTCTATTACTGTTAGGGCAAAATCAGAACTGATCATGAACACATATGCACTTTCCACAAAATGCTAAACAACTAATAAAGGAAAAAAAAAGTCATATGAAGTCAGATAAATCTCTTATAGGTTCATAGGTAACTACTAGTCTATCTGCCCTTGTGGTACATTTTAAGCCTAGAAAATTTCCCTTTTTGTGCTTGAAATAACCTATCCTATTTGGTTAAAGATTGGCCTCATGATTGATAATTATATACTACCCCTAATAAGTATAACTGGTACCATATAATAGATAATTTGAGGGGATCCATGTATGGGATAAAGCATTTAGGAGCTGCCTCTGTCCATTAGTAGTACAGAGGGCAGTCCTGGGGTAAATTTTCTCTTTCCCAACCATAGATCTAAGTTGCACTTGAAAATGGACAGGGATGAACTTTGTTTTATGGGGATAGGGAGTCTGTTCCACAGCAGCTGTATCCCCAGTGAAATATACCTGTCCCTCCAAACCATTCTATTGATGTTGCAGAAGACGATTTGATCCCTAGACGGAGTATTCCTGATGACTTTGACTTGCTGATGTTTAGGATGCCTTATATACCAGACATAGGTCACCTCTTAGCAGTCTGTATGATACTGAATATAGTGACAGGGCTTTGAGTTGGTCCATGCAGGGCATGTTGTTTAGGCCTTGTATCCTGTTAGCAAAGTATCTCTATGGACATTCTAGTTGTTGCATGTGTTTGGACAGATAGATGCCATAGGGGGCATGAAAGTCAAGGGTAGGCCTAATGAGGGTTGAGAAAAGGGGGACAATGACATTCCTTGATCTAGACACAATTCCTTTGATTATAAGCTGTGCAGTATAGAAGGACTTTATTAAAATAATAGACACATGTAGATCAAAAGTAAGTCTCTGCCCACATAAGTTTCCAAATCCCAAACAAGTGGGTCAACTCTTAGGTGAATATTGTCAATATGGTAGTTCCCTGGGGTAGATGACTTCTGAAAGAATACAATATTGCATTTTTTGAAATTTAGTTTAGACCATGATTTTGACACGTTATTAATTTGAGACAAACCTTCCTGTAGGATGGTTAAATCATTTGGGGATTCGATGAGTTGATTCATTCAGGTAAAATTTTCATTAACAAATAACTGAAAAATAATAATAATAAACAAATAAAGTTTCATCCAATACAAAATTGCTCTAACAAATTGCTGTTAATGTGGTAGTTGTCAGTAATATAGTCAGAAGGAAATGACCTAGCAAACTGAAAGAAGACATCTGTGGCCATGATCATAGATAGTTGTAAACCAATTTTACAAAGCAAAACCAGTGCTTTTCTAACAAATACTTTCCTGAAGTACTTCCCAACAAATAGTTGTTCCATACCTTTTAGTTTATTCATTCACTAAATAAGTGTTGCCTTTGTGCATGTACTGCCTATGAGCATGGACCTCCCATATACATGTACTGACTATGCACATAAGCCAAAACAGCATACAGTGGCAGGCTCTCTCCTGCCATAAGCATAAAGGCAGAGCTCAGTGCGCTGCAAAAGGGGTGGGTAAGCTACCTTACTGGACCCATAATCTGGCCCACTTCTTACCACCTGACTCCTGTCACATTGGAGAATGAATGGGTTAATAAGGAACCCTGGTCAGAAATGAATGGGTCATAGGTTTCTTGTCCATCTCGGGAATATCTTACTCTTGCACTCCCCATGCCAATAGAATGATTGGGTCAGTTGGGTGAAGGTAATGAAGCCATTAAACAGGTCCAGGGGAGAAGAAACTGTCTTTCATTAAAAAAAAATGTTTTACAAAATATAACAGAAGTAAGAAAGGAAAGTCTGAACAGAAAACAGCATGTTTTAACTGTTGTGTGATCCTGAAGAATTGTATTTTATTTATTTATTTATTTGCAGTTAGTTTACCAGGATAGTCCATTGGGCCAAGATGAACCTGTTTTCAATGGAGTCCTGGGGAGAAAAGCTCCAGAAACAAGGTTGCAATAGGTTTTAGATTAGATTACAATATTTACAAATTATACAGCTTAGATCATAACATTTCAGGTAGTGCATACTGGTGAGGAACATTACAGATGATACAGACTAGAAAAGGAAGCATTTCAATAGAAAAACTGAGAAGCCATTATATCTTAGGAAGCTAGCAAATAGGAAACAAAATAATACATCTTTTTATAATTAGCTTAGTAAGTACAAGGGGGGAATGTATGAGTTAGGAGAGGCAGTAAAGGAAGTTCCCAGAAAGGAGGGGGAAAGAGAAAATGCTAGTGTAGATTATGACGGATGGGTGCAGGAGCATTCCCACTGGGATAGTAGATATGATGGATGGGTGCAGGAGCATTCCCACTGGGATAGTAGATATGACGGATGGGTGCAGGAGCATTCCCACTGGGATAGTAGATATGACGGATGGGTGCAGGAGCATTCCCACTGGGATAGTAGATATGACGGATGGGTGCAGGAGCATTCCCACTGGGATAGTAGATATGACGGATGGGTGCAGGAGCATTCCCACTGGGATAGTAGATATGACGGATGGGTGCAAGAGCATTCCCACTGGGATAGTAGATATGACAGATGGGTGCAGGAGCATTCCCACTGGGATAGTAGATGAGAGTGAAGAGATGTTTTGAATATAAAGTGGTTGAAGGTGGTACGAATGGATGGAGGTAGGGAGTTTCAGAGACGTGCTAGACCATAGGATAGGAGATTTTTACCTGGGGGACGAGTTGGTTTGTACAATTCTATTAGGTTTTGGTTATTAGATCTTAGTACTCTGTTGGGAAGGTGCATTTTAAAGGCAGAGGAAAGGGATGGACAGAGGAAGGGTTTGAAAATGCGCTTGTGTGCAAGTGTAAGTTGAGAATAGATGAGTTGGTTGGATAGTTCTAGCCACTTTAGTTTGTGGAGAGAAGAACAGTGGTGGGTAGATGCCTTATGGCTGGTAGCGAACTTGGCGATTTTGTTGTAGCAAGAGGAAAGTTGTGTTTTAAGGGAAGATTGTAGGTTAGTTAGGAGTGGGGCTCCATAGAGAAGAGAGGGGATAAGAAATGAGGTAGAGAGAGTGATTTTAGTGGAGGGTGTAAGGTAACGATTTTGTCGGTAGAGCATGCCTAGTTTTTGATGAGTTTTTTTGATATTTAGTTGAATATGGGAGTTGAATTTAAGCTGACTGTCAATTTGGACCCAAGTAACTTAGCCTCTGACACCAATTCCAAGGATGTGTTGTTATGGCTAGTGATAGAAAAAGTGTTTGTATTGATAGAGGTGAGTTTAGAGGGAGTAAATACCATTAATTTGGTTTTAAAGGCATTAAGTGCTAGGTGTTTTTCTTTCATCCATTGTTCGGTGGTTGAGAATGCATTTTGTGTAAGCTTTTGGAGTATTGGGATGGATGTGGCAGAACAGATAATAGTTGAATCATCTGCATATTGGATGATATTAGAAAAAGGGATAGAATTGCGGAAGTCGTTTATGAATATATTAAATAGGAGAGGACCCAGTATGGAACCTTGGGGAACTCCAGTTGGGGTATTAAGGAATGAGGAGGTGGCCTTTTTCCATTTTACTGCTTGATATCTATTAGATAAGTAGCTAGAGAACCAGTTCAGAGAGGAAGGAGATATGTTAAGCTGGGAGAGTTTAGTTAGAAGTAGTTTGTGAGAGATAGTGTCAAAGGCCTTAGAGAGGTCGAGTAGGAGGGTAGAAACAATATGACCAGAGTCTCGGGCCTTATTTACAGTTTCTAGGAAGGAGAGGAGGGCTGTCATAGTGCTATGACCAGGTCTAAAACCATGCTGTGTTGGAGTTAGCAGGTGACTGTCTAAGAGATATGGTAGGAGTTGTAGATGGATACACTTTTCTAGGAGTTTAGAGATGGGAGACAGGATAGCGATGAGGCAGAAGTTAGTAGTATTGTTGTTATTGACACTTTTATGTAAAGGTATGATAAAATCATTTTTCCAAATTTGGGGTACTATGCTTTCTTGGATAGAGCGGTTGATTAGAATACTAATGGGGTAGGCAATGGCTTCTGCAGCTATGCTAAGAAAGTATGAAGGAATGTTATCTGGGGCATTAGAGCATGGCTTCAGTTTCTGGAGGAGTTTTTTTATGGTAGATGTGGGTATAGATTTTAGTGAGAAAGGTGAGGAAGGGGAAGAGAGGGTATTAGAGGGTGGTGATAATGGAGAGGAAGTGAGAGTGGTGGTGGGAGTGGAGGGAAGAGTGTTAGTAGAGGAGGATGGGGGTGAAGTGGAGGGTGTGGTGATGTTAGAGAATGAAGTGGTTAGTTTGGAAATAGAATTAATGAAAAAAGAGTTAAATTGTGTGGCCAAGTCTATGTCAGGAGCATTGGGGTCTGGGCTGGGGTTGACTGTTTTGCCGGGATTTATAAGGGTAGAGATTCCTTTCCAGAATTTCTGAGGGTTTGTTTTATTATTATTTTGGAGTATGGAGATGTAATTTTGTTGATCAGTGATAATAAGCTTTTTTACTTTGTTTCTAAGTGTTTTGTATTCATTATAGATGAGGGGAGACCTATTTTTCTGGTAAAGTGCCCAGACTTTATCTCTGTGTCGCATGGCTGTTAGTGTGTTTTTGGTTAGCCAGGGGGTGGTTTTGAGTTTTATTCTTTTAGACCTTAAAGGAGCATGGTAGTCTAGAAGGTTTAAGAAGGTTGAGTTGAAGTGGGCCACAGCATTATCTAGAGGTAGAGTTTTTAGAATGTTCCAATTAATTACTTTTAGAGAGTCAGTGAAAGCTATTGGGTTGAAGTTTTTTTGGTTGCGAGTATTGATATTATTATGTGTTCTCTGTAAAGGTGTAGGGAGTCGATATGTGAAGGTGGGTAGGTGATCACTAAGGGGGTCTGGAAGTATACCACTATCAGAGAAATAATGAGGGTGAGAGACTAAAATCCAGTCTATAATGCTACCATTGGAAAGGGATTTTGAGGGGCGGGTTATAGAGTTTATTAGCTGTGAGAAATTATAAAGGTTGATATTAAGTGGGTTTGTGGGAGACTGAATGGAGGACCAATTGATATTCGTGTCACCCAAGGTTATTATTTCATTGCTAATGTTGGAGAGCCAGAAGAGGATGTTCTTGAGTGTAGTAATATTGTCTCCAGGGGGGATGTAGAGGGAGGCTATACATATGTGCTTGTGCTTATTAACTTGAAATAGTGCTAGGAGTAGTTCAGCATTATTGAAGTTGGGGATAGGTTTGTTATAAGGGGTGACTAACAAGGAGGATGAGTATAGGAGAGCTACTCCACTCCCTTTTTTATGGGATCTATCTTTTCTGATGATTGAATAGTTGGGTGGTGTTATTTCATGATCTTTTTTGTGGGGTTTTAAACAAGTTTCAGAGATTGATAGGATGTCAGGTTTATTATGTTTAAGCCAGGCATGGAGGTTTGGGATTTTGTTTACTATGCTTTGGGAGTTTAGAGAGGTGAACAGTATGGACTTGTCTATAGTGGAAGAGGTGGAGGGGGCAGGGTTGGGGTGAACATCTCCTGATAATAGAGTGGTTATTAGATATAGGATTGGGATGGAGAGGTATTTGGACTGCGTAGAGTATAGGTTGGGCTTTATTATGTTGATGAAGTATTTGTTAATTACTATGGTGGTAGAATGTTTATGAGGGGTAATAAGTTTATAAGAAAAGAGTAGGTGGTTTTTTATTGGATAAAGATGGGGAGATATTATGGTGTGTGATTTTAAGGGAGGTGAGTTAAGATGTATGGTTATGTGGAAGGTTTGTGAGTGGTTAATATGTATAGGCTGGGTGAGGTAATAAATGTAGGCTATATTGAGGAGAAGCAGTAGTAGAGTGGAGGAGGATATGGGTTTTGGGAACATTATAAAGATGGCTGTTAAAAAAAGAAAAGAAAATGGCTGTTAAGCGTTGGTATGTTGTTGCTAAGTAAACTTTTAGGAGCAGGAGGGTTGTATATACAGAGGAGTTGGTATGCCTCTGATAATTGTGGGGAGTGTAGTATTGAGTAATGGTTGATATGGGTGGGGTTAGGGAGTGGGTGCTGGCTGAGCAATGGAGACTAATTGGCCAGTTAGAGTTTTCTAGGTGAGATGAGTGACGGTTAGTATGGGCGGAGTAAGGGAGTGGGTGTTGAGAGAGTTATGGAGAGTAATTGGCCAGGTGGTGTAGTGGGTGTGGTTATGAAAGTATAAATGTAGAGGTGCTGGGGGCGTGTGGGAATTGGGGGCAGGGTAGGGGAGCGGAGTGAGCCCGGAGGGCGAACGGAGCGGGTAGAGCCAAGGAAGGCAGGATAAGAGCGAGAACCTATCAGTGGAATGTTGAATGCAGAAGGTAAGTACAGGGGACAGAGGATTTAGTAGGATCGAGTGGCCTATGATGTTTAAAAGAGAGAGAGAGAGAAAAATAGGGAAGTTAGAACTTGTATAGAGTACAAGAAAGTAAAGTAAAAGATGTGGGAAGTCAAGAATAGTGGGGAGAGGGTGCCATCTAGTGGACAAATGCTGAAGTGCACCTGTGATTCCACTGGGGCAGATCCCTAAACTGGATTATGTTGAGGAGAGAAAGGGACTAGTATAAAATAAGTGAGCTAGAAGAGGGGCAAGTATGGGAGGTACAGAGTTGATAAGGGTTTGGCTGCTGGCTTTCCTGGCAAGGGAGCGTACTGAACACATAGCAGGGCTTTAGATATCTATAGTAATACAAAGGTTTAGCAGCAGTTGTACATACTTCCTTAATTCCTTCTAGGAGAAGCTTAGTTCTATTCCCATAAAGGGGATGAGGCAGTAGAGCTTGTTATATTTTATTTTAGGTGTAGGCATCCAAGCCAGGCATAGTCGCAGAGGGTAATGCAGGACAAGAAAGCTGGAGAAGAGGAGAGAATGTAGAGAGAGAAATTGTACTTTAGTAAGCAGTACAGAAACACATTGGCTCACAACAATAGCATACACTTATCAAATAAGAGTTAAGACTCACAAATGTTCAGAGCAACGTACTATGCAGTAAACTTTCAAAAAGGGAAAAAAAAACAGTCTATACTACTAAATAGGCATTGCGACATGGGCTAGGTGTTGTTTCAATAAAGTGTACCTTTAAACAGCATTAGATAAGCATTTTGAGCAGGATGATAATTGAAAAAAATCCCTATAGAACATGTGCAGAGGTTGGCATTTTTCAGATATATTTGCCCAGCACACTCAGCGAGCTACAGTTAATTGGCTTTAGCTGTGTTCCATTTAGACCGGCTCAACATTATCCTTTAACGTACATTATCCTATTACTTACATAAATGTAGGAGACATTGCTGTTTTCTTTCTTTTACGTTAAAAACATGTAATACAGGTTTATGGTTAGAGTATGTGATATACGCTTAACGTTTAGACAGCACACATGCAGGGGTTGGCGTTATGAAATATATTTGACCAGCATGCCCAATAAAAACTTGAAATACAGGTTTGTAGTTAGTTAGCGTTTCACCATTTAACCAGCGCACGTGCAGGGGTTGGAGTTATTACTATTTGACCAGCACTCTCAATAAATACATGCAATGCAGGTTTGTGGTTAGTTAGCATTTGCGTTGAATGCTTAACCAGCACACTTCAGATATTATAGATTACTTAGATATAAAGACATTGCTGTTTTCATGCTTAAGTAATAAATACTTTCAGTACAGGTTTGAAAGTAGTTAGTGTTTGCGTTGTACGCATTAATCAGCACACTTCAGATATACAAATTACAAAGATATAGAAGACATAGCTGTTTCTTGCTTTAGTGATGAATACTTTCAAATACAGGTTTGTAGGTAGTTAACGTTTGTGATGTACGCTTAAACCAGCACACTTCAGATATATCAAACCCATTCAGTTAAATACATTTGAAACTTACATTCCAAATAACATATAGCTGCTAGATGTGCAGAGTGAGCTATTAGACAGGAACTTTTATAAGGGTTGCACAAACTGTGCCAAACACTGTTTACATAAAACTTCTATAGTGTCTTACAATTATGCAATAACCCTGGTAGCATTGATACTGTGATAGCTGTGAACTGTGATATAATACAGCTCATATGTGCATTAGCCACCTAGAGAAACAAATGTGATGGACAGTAAACACCAAGCAACCCTAAACCATTTTAAAACGTCTATGTAGTGTCTTATATAAGTTCTGTGCGTCTTCACAAAAAGGTGGGTTCATCTCTTTACTGCACGTGCTCAGTACTGCAACAACCTTTTAGTTAATACGTTGAAAGGGTGTGCTTGCATTCATGGACTCCATCTTGACACTGTTGTTGCATGTGTCATACAAATGATGCATAGATTCAGCTATGCATTTTCAAGGATGCACAGGCATACATGTAGCTGCTCTATTCTCAGGAACAAGAGCAAACTATCGGCCAGTGAGAGAAACAATCCTACTAAGTGCAAAAAAAGATACTTTCTACACTTAAAGAAACACTACACTGTAATGCTAAGACATCTGTCTGTGGGCTTAGTACTTTGTCTAAATGAAGACAGTGCTACAGGTAGTCTACACACACATGCAAACGCACGCGCACACACACATGCACACACACATACATACATACATGCACGCACACACACACATACACACACACACACACACACACACACACACACACACACACACACACACACACACACACACTGTTACTCACTATAACAAAGTATACAAACTTTTTACTGGGAACTGTTGATGACTGCTCAAAGACTCTCCATCAGATTACAGTCTTATTTCTGCATGGGAGCTGAGCTAACACAATTAGCGAAAGGGTAATGGAAAAAGTATCCTAAACTGAGTACTGAGGTATGTGAATTCTAATTACATGTAGTTGGGAGTTACATTGGTCAATAAGTATCTATAATATTCTATGTGAGTAAGCAGCTAGCAAACCATTACCAAGATATTGCTGTGTTAAACTCTAATGTGAAAAGTCCTGAATACTTCTGCCAAGTAAATGCTTTGGCTAGGTCCACAAGCACCACCCCTGTGAATCTGGCTTCATCCTTCGCCGTGAAGAGCATTAACAAGTAATAACAGGGTACTTGTAGTGAGGCTCATCTTTCTAAAGCCATTTAACTGGTTACTCAGTGAGTTATGTGCTTCTAAATAAGCTTTTAGTTGCATTGTTATTACATTTCCAGACATTTGTGTAGAGGAAATAGCAGCAAGATAGGTCAATATGGCTCAGCAGGTTTATTTGGAAAGGGGAATAAGATTTGCCGACATCCACATTTCTGGAAGTGCTCTAGAGTTACTGATGGATTTATGATGTGTGTTCCAGGTTCAGCAATAAATGTACTACAAGTTCCATGAAATTTATAACAGAGGTCAAGAAATCCAGCAAACCTATAAACTGGAATCTCCATCTAGGGATGATTCCTTATGGATAATGAAACTCCTTTAAAATAAAATACAGTTGTGAAACTAATCATGCTTACAAAGACCTTCTTGATGTTTGTTGTAGAAACTCAGCTGTAGAGCCTATCAGTTCAGCTAAGCAAAACAGTCCATTTTATTCAGTTTATACTTTTTCCTCTAGATGTTTAAAGAGGTAATATGGTGTGGTTTCATCCTACTGTCTGGCTGTTAATTTTCTTTCAGAAGCCCCAGGTATTTTCTGGGTTTATTTCTTGAATGTTTTTTCTATTCCCATTTGTTAATGTTTTGCAATAATTTCTTTAGATGCAAGAACTCAGAAATTTAGTTGCGGAATAATTCATTTAACAGTCTTCCTGGCTTCTTCGAATTTGGCAGATACTTGTTTTCCAAGTAACTTTGTGAAATGCAATGCATATTAGGGTCACATCTTCCACTCACCTGCCATCTGTACTTTTATTTCACAAGATTTGGCATGTACTTGCATATGTGGTGCAAGTGAATGTCCCAATCTACTGAAATGCATGAGCTTTGATGGGTGTTATAAGAAGCCAAGCACCAACAATAACAGAATCAGATGTCATTAATAGCTCTGATGGTGTAATTAGCAGACAAAACAGTATTTAAGTAGCTTAGGGTTCTGGAATCTGGATATTCTGTTGCATATCGTCTACTCAGAGGCGATCTCTACTTAACATACAAGGCCATGTCAAATACAGAGCTGTTGGACATGCTACACTTAAAGAAATCCCAATCCCTCAGAGCCACATGCTCCAGGGATCTAAACCTTGTCATCACAATGAACAAAACATGCTGGAGTTATAGGTTCCTGATCCAGAGTCTCCCCAGACTCTGGAATAGACTGCCCATACATGTCAACCAGTGTGCCTCTTTAGCCCACTTCAAAAGGAACCTTGATGATTGGATAGGAGATAGGAAATTAACCCCGGGGATCACGTCAGTCGCCCTGCTAGACAGGGGTCCAAGGAAGAAATAACCAAGGAATTGTTATGGCTAGGCTTGCATAGGCCCTAGGGCCGATAGCCTAGTACCAACCTATGAATCTATGAACCTATATATCTTGTTTTTTGTGGTGTGGTTAAGTTTTTTAACTAAGGCCTTCTTCATTTGTGCAGTGTGTGATCCGTTACTCTTCAATAATCAGCTGGTTTCTGCTGGTAGTCTGTATTAGTGGTAGTGATATGGGGGTTATGTAATAAAAATTACTGGCTTGTATACCAACTACAAGCTTATTTATCTTACACAAAATGTGTTGTAGTGCATGGAGTGCCACAATTATGCTGCAAAATTGGGAAATAGATAAACTTGTTATATGCTTCCCAAGCATGAGACTTGATTTTTTTTTAAACACCTCTATTGAATTATCACTTGTGACATAGACACTTCTACATTTATATAAAAGTAATCAAACTGTATAAACAAGTTAAAATTAACAAGTATTATGCTTCACATATATGATTTTGACAGCACTTGACAAACTTTTTAAGGGTGCCGTTAGTGCTGCTATGATCTAGTCTCACTCCAGGGACTAACAGAGGACAGCACTTACTGTCAAAAACCAGAGGCAGACAGTAAAATAGCTTTTAAAAACTGTTAGACCTTCATTTTGCCACACATATCAGCAGAAAGTGTAGCAGAACAAAGAACCTGGCAGCTTTTAAAAGCTGTTTTTACCTTCTGCTAGGAAACATTATATTTATACCTGCTGCACCTCTCACCTATCCCAGATTATGCAGAAAATCCATAGTTTTCCCTCATATTTTTGCCCTTTCCCTTGTAAAATGCTTGATTTTCTGGTAAATCACTGAAGATTACAATCAGTCAATAATAGCCAGAAATTAGAGTGTCATACTTCTTGTTCAAAACAATGCACGTTGATGCAAAACCTGTTGTTCTGTTAACTTTTTTTAGTGAATTAGAGCAATATTCGAATACTGATTTTGATCCTTTGTCGTCCCCCCCTCATTATTTTTGGATTTGTCCAGAATTCTTAAGCAAACAAGTTAAGAGATATATGCTGCTGTCTAACTGTGTTCACTACGTTCTTCACCAGCTTTCAAAGTTGGTAAAACACTTTGCAGTCTGATGCTTTTTCTTTCTTTTTTTTTGAATTTGGTAGTATATAGGGCTTATTCACTACAAAGAATTATAATCAGATTACCGATCTTAACCCTGTAGTACGGGTTCTGTATATGGATGCTAACATTTTCCTCAAAAGCAAAGCTTTCAAGGTAAACTTCTTGGCATTCATGTTTCAAACATGTAATAAGCTGGTTATAATCGGACAGCTAATCATAAACCTCTATATTTATACCTCACAATTGCAGAAGTCTATCGTAAGTAGTGCTCAAGTAAGTTATGTGCATGAATCTTTCACTGAATTATATATAAGTCCAACTCTGTTCATACAAAAGTTAAATGCATCATGTTACTTTAAAATAACAGCAGGAAATGTTATTAAAAATGATTGAAGTGCATGTAATATATATAACAGACAAATACTGATGTCATGAAAGTGGTTGTGCTTCACAAGCAATTAAACTGAAATGAAAATACCAAATCATCAATGTCAGTCCTGTAAGTAAGAGTTTCTTAAAAAAAGTAATATCAGATGTGTGTGTTTATATATATGTGTGTGTATATATCCATTTTTGAATGACAGCTTTTTTTTTGTTGCCATCTCCACACTGAAATTGCAGGACACATTGTCAATAAGTTTTAATCCCCACTTTGCTAACAAATAGTTTGTAACAGCTTTCAGTGTTTACAAATTACAAACAGGAGTACAAGTGAATCAATATAGAACTGGAAGGAAATTATCTTATAAAAGATTGATGCATGGACTGAAGTCTAATTAAAACTGTACTTCAACAATTCTTTGAAAGTCTGAACAGTTTATTTGTAAAGAAATATCATGCCATTTAAGGATTGAAGGACTGAGAGACAGTGCTTTTCCCAACTGTTTAGTACAAAGCAATTAAAATGATATTGTTTTGTGTGTACACAGTGCTGCTGACACATAATTTCATATTACATTTATTTTCTTCATCTAATGTTCTGTCTTTCAGTGAAGCTTCTTAGTCTGATGTTTTGCTGGGTCACTGTTGGGTTTTGGATCCAGTCAAGGCCGAATTAACATGCTCCTAAAATTTAAGAAACATTAGCAAATGAAATGACAGCAAGTAAATAAATAAATAATAGCATTATGTTGCTGTTGTTAAAGGAAATCACTGTAGAAGAATCACATTTCTCAAATGTTTCCTTGCTAAACAAGATACATTTAGGAAACAAAGGTTACAACGTACAATTTCAGTCTGGATGAATACTGTAGAAGCTTAAAATTATTTTCTATACCTGCAAAGCTGATGTCACTTTCTTTCAGATGTACCTCAAACAGCTTTGTAGTGATTTCTGCCATCTTACTTTACCAGGCTAATGTAGTTAACCTGCAAATCTTACAAATATAGAGTCCTATTTTAAGTGATTGAATACTCTGTGATAATAAGCAAAGAAATGCTAGGCTGCTGCAATTTGTATGCTCTCCAAACATTTTAAAAATATGTATTTGTCATAAAAAATAAAGCAGTGCAATATGTTTATATTGCAGCTACATCTAACATAGCACACAGCTGATATTAAACTAAATATTCTAGAAAGGCAAAAGTAAAGATTTTTCCACTTAGAATTCTTATCAGGATTATAAAACTTATATTAGTGATTTTTCTGTTTATAAAACATTTAGAAGAAACATTTTACTAAAGTATTCCATGGGAGCAGTTAAGAAAAACAACATTCTAATTTTATCATCTTTGCTATGTAAAAAAAAAAACAAGCTTGTGCATAATAAGTTGTAAAATTCCTTTAGAATTTAATTATTTTCTTAAGATGGCATAGGCTGCTATTGAAGAATTCCTTAAACCTGACCCCAGTCATAACAGATCTGTATCCATTTATTTATTAATTGTTATATATTTGTTTGCCAGAGTAATGGACGAATTGATATTGAGCAATTCCAGGCTCAACTTGGGTGAAATGCATAACATTTCACCAACAAAAAATGCAGAAATGCGAGTAACAAAAAAGTAGTTCAGATTAATACATAGAAAAAACTGTATATGGCTATTCTAGTGAACAAGCAGAGTGCAATGTACAATATAAACATTCATCTTTAAAGTGTGTCACTCTTCAGAAAATCTTGAGGGAAGACAAGAAACTCGGAAAGGAGATAGGTTAGGTGATATGTCTTGTGAAGAAACAGGAGTATTTAGCTTGGATTAGTAAGTGCTTTTTTGAGTTGCATTCTGAATTTGGAATGTGTTGATTTCCTTGCTGTTGATGGGAAAGCTTGCCAAAGATTAGGTGTCTGAGAGGAGAAAGCTCATGCAGTCTTGTGGAGCTTGTTTCTATTGCTAAGGAGAGTTGGTGCGTGGCTTGTGAGTAGTGCCTCAGATTGTATGGCAAGGTTGTTTTTCTGAAGTCTAACTTCAGGGGGTATAAATATGTGGGTTGGAGTAGTTTGTAGAGTAGGGATCCTACAGCATTGTTTTGTGAGCATTATGTAAAAAATTCTTATTCATAGACCCCAGATGCATGTCTGGGAAGATGTATGTGGAAAATGATTTACTATGTGCAGGGTAGAGGTGTGTGATTCTGAGGTTCATAGGTTCATAGGTAGGTACTAGGCTATCAGCCCTGGGGCCTATACAAGCCCAGCCAAAAAGGTACCCTGGCTTTTGCCACCCAAGAAAATTATTTTCCTGTGCCACTGTTGTGCAAAGCCACAGAGGTGATCCCCGGGGTGAATTTCCTATTTCCCATCCAATCATCAAGATTTTTCTTGAAGAGTGCTAATGAGGAGCTTTGTTTGATATAGATAGGTAGTTTATTCCAGAGTATTGGAAGTCTCTGGGACAGGAATCTATCCCTCCAGCATGTTCTGTTTATTCTGGTGACAAGGTTTAGGTCCCTAGAGCGTGTAGCCCGGAGGGATTGGGATTTCTTTAAGTGGAGCATGTCCAACAGCTTTGGGTTTAACATAGCTTTGTATGTTAGGCAGAGATCACCTCTGAGTAGGCGATATGCGATGGTGTAAAGCTGGAGTTTTTTGAAACGGTCTGCATAGGGCATCTGTTTGAGGCCATTAATCCTCTTTGTGAGGTATTTCTGTGGCCTTTTCAGTTGTTGTAGATATCTTGTGAGGTACATACCAAAAGAGGCGTTGTACTCTATAATGGGTCTAATGAGTGATAAGTAGGGGGGAACAATGACCTTTTTATCCTGGATGAGAAACCTTTTGTGATGAGGTGTGCCACATAGAAGGATTTCCTGACTACTGTGGTGATGTGATTATCAAAGGAGAGACTACTGTCCACCTGTGTCCCAAGGTCTCTTATCACACTTTCGGTGTTAAGTATACTACCGCCTATGTTGTAGTTCATGGGTACAGAGTTTTTACCAAAGGGGATGACAATGCACTTTTTGGCATTGAGCTTGAGGCCATGGCTTTGACACCAGGCATCTGTCTCAGTGAGGCCCTTTTGTAGGTTGTCCACATTGTTAGGAGTTTCGATTATGGCTCCTAGTTTGCAGTCATCTGTGAACTTCATTAGCCAAAGACCTTCTGTGTTAGCCTGTACTTCAGAGAAGTAGATACCAAACAGGAGAGGACCCAGGACTGAACCCTGTGGTACTCCACTTGTCACTGGTCTGAAGTCGGATTTGGAGTCTGCTACTTTCACAGTGTGGGTTCTATCAGTGAGCCAGTTGCCAACCCATCTTGTGACATAGGGAATTATACCTAGTTTAGGGAGTTTATCTATAATTCCAGAGTGGGGGATGGTGTTGAAAGCCTTGGCAAGATCTAGATAGGCTGTGTGAACCACCTTACCCTTGTCTACGGCTTTGGTGACTGCTTCAAAGAAGTCTATCTGGTTTAGGAGACATGATTTGCCTTTTACAAACCCGAACTGGGTGGGGTCCAGAGTTTGGAGATTACCAGTGTCTTTGTTTATAAGTTCCATGATGATACGTTCCATGGCCTTGCAGACCAGGCTCATCAGGCTAATGGGGTGGTAGTTCACGGGGTCCGTGGTGGCTCCCCCCTTGTGGAGTGGGATAGCCATTGCTGTGCACCATTCAGCAGGCACAAAGCCTGAGGTGAAGCTATGATTGAACATGTTACTTAGGTGGGGTGCCAGTTCATTCTGTAGTTCATGTAGAACGCAGCCTGGGATGTTGTCTGGTCCCATGGATGTTGTGTTCTTGGCTTTAGAGAGTGTGGTTTGTACCTGTGCAGCCGTGATTATAGGAACTTTGCATTCTTCCGGTATAGAGATGGGCTCTTTAATGGGTGAGAGGGGGGTAAAGTTAGCACTGAACCTATCTGCCAGGATGTTGGCAATATCAGTTGGGTCTGTATATTTAGTGCCATTGTGCTGTAACTCAGAGCAGATCTGAGTGTTGCCATTGAGGTTCTTGACATAGCTGTAGAATGCTTTGTGGTTGTCTTTAGAATCAGTGGCAATTTTGTTTTCGTAACTAGCTTTGGAGGATTTTATCAAGGATTGCAGCTTATTACTGAGGCTGACCAGGGAGCTCCTCCACTCATGTGATTTTACTCTCTTTTGCAACAGCTTTTTCTTCTGTTGTACAGTTTGTTTATGGCAGGGGACCACCAGATTGGCTTCCTTTTTTGGAGGATAGCATCTTGGTTCTGTTTGGGATAGCACGATCCATGCACTCATGTAAGTGCTTATAAAGTGCAATTGTGTAGGATTCAGTAGTTGTAACTGTATTGTCCATCTGCATGGGTGTCATGAAGTTCACCGCTTCTGTCTTAAGAAGCATGAAGTTGGCTTTGGAGAATTTTTTTACCATGGTTTCTGCTCTGTGGATAGAAGGCACCTCAAACTTTTCTTTAAAATGTGGTACACAGAATTTCCACAGGCCTTCACTAAGCATAATGGTTTCCCCAACATTGATCGGAAAAGGTAGCCACACCAGTAATAAGTTATAGTTGCTTCCAAAGCAGCTGCCTGTCCCTGATTCTTGGCTTCATCACTCCACTATGTCAGGTGGTGTTCCTGTCCCCCCCACCCCGCCGTAGCTCTGTGATCAGTACAATTTCCCCAGCCTGACAATCAATGTATCTGCATTTTATTCTTGTGTATCCCATGAATAACTAAAATCCCTACATGTCTCTGCTGTCTTTTTTCAGTGTCCCTTGTCTGCCTCCATCCACATGGCCTTCCAGTGAAGCATGCCCAATTATGCACTCACATAGCCTGTTAGTTACTGAAATTTCTGACCTCTTTTACACATTGCACACATAAGTACAATCTGACAGAAACATAGACACAGTCAGTGAATGGAAACTGTGATCTCCCTCATAAACATACTGTCAGAGCTTACCACAATTCATTACAACCACATCTGTCTCTGCAGTGATCTGACTGTCCTACCCACGGCAGTATGAGTGGGATTCTGTCTGACACCCTTTCCCTGATATAGTCATTAAACTGACTCTAAGAACTAGGTCTGCCATAGGTTCATAAAGTAAATACTAAACTATCAGTTTGCAGACTATTACAAACCTAGCCAAAATAACCAGAGGTCTGACTCAAACCCTGTATCTTATAGCTGTGATGTAAAGACCTTAACCATTATGCCAATCCCTACGTGTGCCAATATATAGTAATGAGGTACCTAAGTAAGCAGAAAATCTCTCCACAATGTGTGGTGTGCTGTATTTTACTCCAGGTAAAACTGGAGAGGGATGACTCATGCCAGCATGAATAAAATACACCACGCTTCACATGCTAGCTAGAGTTATTGCTGTTATGGCCCTTGTTGCTATACACTATTCTTATTTAAAAATAGACGTCCCTTTAAGTAAATAAACTGCATGGTGCTATTTTACTTTAAATGACTTTCTATTTCTGTATTAATGTATTTGCCACTTGTGAGTCTGCTGTGGTGGGAGATGGGGCATTTGTGAAAAATTTTTTAGCTATTTAGGCAGGTACATATGTTTAATCATGAACTGTGTACTGAAAAACCTAGTTAAGGAAAACATCTTAAGAAAATGAATACTCTCATTATGACTTCTAAGCTGTTTGGGGAGCAAAATATATATGCAGTCATTCTGAAGAGAAGGAACTAGCAAATGGCTTTTTTTAAGAAATACAGAACTGACACTCTATTGTATAAAGTTCCTTTGGTACCCCTATTATAGCTTGCTGTAAACTCCCTTCTCTACACAGTTTTAAATCTTTATGTGTAATATCTGTTATCACTAGGTAAAAAATAAAGCCAAACAGGACCAGCACTGAGGTAAATCAGTCTTGGAGAAAGAATCCAAAATGTAGAAAAACAAAAAATCTAAGTGCTGGAAACGCTGGGTGTAAGTAGTAGTCTATCCAAGAAACACAATGAATGTAGCAAAAAACAACAATTGTATTAAACCTCAGAGCTTTCGGGACTGGCCCTTCTTCAGTGTGTGTGTGCATTAAAAACCAAAAACCATTCATTAAATACTCTATAAAAAAATCACATGACACAGCCCAATTTAAAACAATAAAACAATTAAACAATTAAGATAGTAATAACACCTACATAAAAAGCTGAACATTTTGCACAGTTTGCAATATAGACAATGGCGGCCATGTTACATATTTCATAGCATCCAAACAAACACTTCCTACCTGTGACAGGATTTATAAACTAGTTGTTTGTCTCATTATCATTACAACATTTACAATTATAACATGGAAAAGTACCATTTTTTCTACTAGTTAAAGGTGGATTCTCCATTAGATCTTTATAACATAGCCTTTTCTTCAAACTTGGATACATCTGATAAGAGAAACTGGGTTTTTCACCAACTATTCTCTTAATTTCAGACATTGTTCCCAGAATATTCCAATTCTTGGTAATTATATCCCTAACACCCCGCAGATCTCCTATTGTAAGTTGTAACATAGTGCATATATCCATGCCTCTCAGTATTACTGTTAATCTCTGGAGTACCACAATTGCTAGCAAAATGCTAATGGAAAATCCACCAAACTGTGCAAAATGTTCTGCTTTTTATATAGGAAAATGTATTAGGAAGCTGAAAGAAAGAATAGTTAAACATAAGTCAGAAATACAAAGGAAAAGTAACTATCAATGCACTTGGTAGGCATATGAGCTGAAGGAGATGACCATAGATTTCATGTTAGGGTGATAGATGTTAAGTACAAGAGTAGAAGGGGTGGTGATTTTAATAATAGTCATGCAGTATCTGAGTATGAATGGGTTACTCGACTGGAGGCAGATCATCCACCAAGCTTGAACACAGCAGTAAGCATTAAACCAATTTTAAGAAGAAGCAGATGGGCTGCGGTGGTGCAGTGGTTAGCGTTGCCGCCTCACAGCAAGAGGTTCTCCGGCTTGATTCTTGGCTGGAGAGCCTTCTGTGTGGATTCTGAATGCCATCTCTGCAGTCGAGTGAACTTTAAAGACATACAGTTAGGTGTGTGAATGTGTGTGCCTTCTGTAAAGGTTGGGCACCGGTCTGGCAACTCAACACCATAAAAATTCACTGCCAATCAATATTGGACCGGTGATCTGCTGTGGTGACCCCTAACCAGGAAAAGCCAAACGTCTTTTTTTACTTATATACTTTAAGCTTATGCAGCTATTTACATATTTTATGTAAATATTGGTAAAGCTCATTGAAATCTACTTAGGATGAGTATGGTGTTTTTACTATCTTAATTGTTCATTTGTTTCATTGTTTTAAATTGAGCTGTGTCATGTGATTTTTATAGAGTATTTAAGTGAATGGTTTGTGGTTTTTAATGCACACACTGAAGATGGGCCAGTCCCAAAAGCTCTGTGATTTAATGAAATTGTTGTTTTTTGCTATATTCGTTGTGTTTCTTGGAGATACTACACCCAGCATTTCCAGCACTTGGATTTTTTTGTTTTTTTATCACTAGGTAAGAGACGTCTATAGGAACCCTCCCAGTAAGCAGACTGAAAGAAGCATGACCGTTTCAAACCCACCCGTCCCCATTCCCCTAGCAGTCAGTCCATACTGCAGCACTTGGCTTGTCAGAATTGCAGATAGACATATTGAGTATAAAGAACTACATAAGATGATGACTGTATGATGAATCTAAGTCTGCAATAGTGTGCATAGCTTCAACTCATCATGGTATTTTGTAAAACAATATGTTAAATAATTCTAGCAAATAGAACAGTGTCTCCTTCTGAAGAGGAGGAATCAGGTTCACGGTTTCCTACCATCTAAAAGAGCCTGATTCCAAAAGACTTGCTCTCATTGTAAGCAATCATTTACACTGAGAGCAGGCTCAGAGAAGGTGTTTTGGAAGCTGGCCCTCACTGTATGCCTGCTTATAGATAGGCCTTATACAGACATAAGTCACTTACAATGAGAGCAAGTCTTTCGGATTCAGGTCAGACTTACACTGAGAGCCACTGTTTTGGAATCTGGCCCAAAGTATTGAGAATGCAAATATTTTTGAGTGCGTAAGTTAGGAGGAATTAGTATTTAAAAGCATCCAGTCCAAATAAATATTGTCATCACGAAAGGCTGGGGCAAAATATATCTAGTGAAGTCAGAAAATGGTTAGAGTTTCAGAACTGGTTGGTGCAACACTGATACTTTCATATAGTATAGAAATGTATGTGTGCTGAAATATTCAGTGAATTGATATTTGCCTCAGTTCTGGTATGGGAACATAGTACCAGTCATTGGAATTAGGGTAGGCATTATGAAATTTTTAAAAATCTCAGAACACAGTCTGTGCTATGTACTGAAGATTAGCAATGAACTAATCTCTCTTTGTATTGCCCACCTACATAGTGAATACATTTGAATTTATCATTTTTTGACACAGTATTGGCAACATTCTGTTATGACTGCCCCTGCTGATCCTAACACTTAGCAAGGGCATTATTGCATATAGGGGCAAAAAGAGAGTACCTCCCACATGTAAAGTAAAGCATATGACCTACTTTCTGACCATCAACATGGCTTTCATAATGCCTTCAGCAATATGACAGCTTTACTGACTGCACAGATGCAATTTACAGTAATACTAATGAAAGCCTCATTACCTCTGCTTTGTTTGTAGACAATGATCAGAGCATGTGGTGACACCACAATCAGATGGTTTTAAGGCGGCTAACTCAATGACAAAACCTTTAAACTTAATGCCGATAACTGTCACAAAATGGGATCCTCGGTGCTGGAATCTGCCAATGCTCCGTGTTATTTCCTCTTCTATTTTCCCTCTTTATTAATGACATTACTTCTGACTTACCTTCTCTTGATGTTATCATGTATGCAGATGATACAGTGCTGATCATATCTAATAAATCACATTCAGTTCTAAACTGACAAAAAAGCTTTGCTAACCTCTGCCTATAGTCTTCCTCTAACAAACCACTAATCAACCTCCAAAAACTAAAGTCTTGCTATTTTCTGCAACACAGAAAGCAGCAAACAACATTCCTGCTCATCAAAGACATCAAGGACAGTAAACAGTATCATCACTAAAGTCTCTCACTTCAAGTACCCGAGTCTCACTTTGCATTCTTCCTTAACATTCCCTACCCATACTGATAACGTAACTAGCAATATTATATCACAACAAAAACCAATACAGGATTCCTTGTATCCTTTTTCCTTTTGCCCGTAGAGCTATAGCAAAAATTAAGCTTGGTTCATGGCTGTAAACAGTCAACAGTCCAGCCCACCTAGCCAGTAAATAAATAAATAGGTTTTGCTTCTCCCCACATATTCACACACACAGATTGCTTTAATGTGACCTATAACCTGTAGAATTCAATTAAAAAAACAAATAAATCTGTTGGGGGGAAAATATAAAAAAAAATAAAAAATGTACAATAAGCTGGTTGTATAAGTGTGCACAGCCTTAAACTAATACTTTCTTGAAGCACCTTTTGATTTAATTACAACATTCAGTCTTCTTGGGTACACACCTGCCATCAATTAAAGATTCTCTGATTAACCCCAAATATAAAGTTCAGCTGTCCTAGTAGAATTTTCCTGACATTTACCCAGATACCTGCTACAGCAAAAGCCATGGTTCTCAGAGAGCTTACAAGGCATCACAGGGATCTCATTACTGAAAGGTATCAGTCAGGAGAAGGGTACAATAAATTTCCACAGCATTGGATATACCATGGAACACAGTGAAGACAGTCACCAAAAAGTGGACAAAATATGGGAAAACAGTAACGTTACAAAGAACTGGACGTCCCTCCAAAATTGATGAAAAGACAAGATGTAAAATGGTCAGGGAGGCTTCCAAGAGACCTACAGCAACACTGAAGGAGCTGCAGGAATTTCTGGCAAGTACTGGTTGTGTACTACATGCGAGAACAATCTCCAGTATTCTCCATATGTCTGGACTATGAGGTGGGGTTGGAAGACAGAAGCCTTTTCTTATACAGAAAAACATCCAGACCTGGCTAAAATTTGCAAAACAATACATCTCCCAAAAGCATGTGGAAAAATGTGTTATGGTCTGACTAGCCCAAGGTTGAACTTTCTGACCACAATTCCAAAAGGTGCATTTGGCGCAAAAACAACACTTCGCATCACCAAAAGAACACCAACCGCACAGTGAAGCATGGTGGTGGTAGTATCATACTTTGGGGTTGCTTTTCTTCAGCTGGACCTGGGGCTTTAGTCAAGGTGAAGGGAATTATGAACAGTTCCAAATACCAGTCACTTTTAGCCCAAAACCTTCAGGCGTCTGCTAGAAAGCTGAAGATGAAGAGGAATTTCACCTTTCAACATGACAATGACCCCAAGCATACATCCAAATAAACAAAAGAATGCCTTCACCAGAAGAAAATTAAAGTTTTGGAATGGCCCAGCCAGAGCCCAGACCTAAATCCAATAGAAAATCTGTGGGGTGACCTAAAGAGGGCTGTGCAGAAGAGATGCCCTCGCAATCTGACAAATTTGGAGCGCTTTTGCAAAGAAGAGTGGGCAAATATTGCTAAGTCAAGATGTGCCATGCTGATAGACTCCTACCCAAGATAACTGAATGGTCTAATTAAATCAAAAGGTGCTTCAACAAAGTATTAGTTTAAGGGTGTGCACACTTATGCAACTAGCTTATTGTACGTTTTGTATTTTTTATATTTTTTCCCTAACAGATGTTTGTTTTTCAGTTGAATTGTACAGGTTATAGATCACATTAAAGGTGGGAAAAGTTTTGAAATGATTTATTGTAGTCTCATTTTTTTATATCACAAAAACCTGGCATTTTAACAGGGGTGCATACACTTTTTATATCCACTGTATGTATATATATATATATATATATATATATATATATATATGTGTGTGTGTGTGTGTGTGTGTGTGTATATTGGCATGCTGCAATTTTTAAAACGGCTGTTATAAGGCTTTTTAGCATCCCAAACATTCTATATTTTTGCTTATTGCCCTATTGTGTTTACTCTCATACTATGCCATAATGCCTTTCTGCATTTAAATACTCTGAAACATGCACGTACAGGTAAGAGAACATACTAAAGTGGTGGGTGTAATCAAAGGCAGCAACCTGTAGTCCAGGAAGGAGGTAGATTATGCTTTTAGCAATACTAGTCAGAAAACGGGCGTGCTCTAAAAATCCAAATGTTATAGCCCATAGGCTGTTCCACCAACCACTGTGTAAACATTATTCTACCATCACATTTATCCACGTCTCCCTTTTAACTCACTAAAAGATTCAAATAGCAGACATGAAAGTGGAGGTAATAATACTGCTAGATTTGCAGTTAGGTCTCACCCTTGTCAAGCATTACAAATAATTGATTGGCTAGAATTTCACAGAAAATTTATAGCCAAATTAAAACAATACCTAACAAAAAGTCATTATTGCCCAGGAACAGAATAACACATACCCTTGCCTAGCTACCATTATCCATAGGTTCATAGATTAGTACTAAGCTAACTGCCTTGCAAGTCATTTTAAGCCTAGCCAATTACCCCTTGTGAGACTCAAACCCTGCACCTTGTGTTTTTAAGGCAAACACCTTAACCATTAGGCCACCCTCCCAACCCACAAATAATGCCTCACTATAGACATAACTTACTATTTTCAGATTGATAATTGTATAATCTAAAATTACAGACCCCTTCCATATTCTCACTCTCTCTCCCCACTATCATCTTCTATAACTTTCTCTGCTCTATCATTCTCTGACATAACTTCTCCCATAAACTCTGTATTTTCAACTATTCTCTTTATATGTACTCTTAACTTTCTTTGCCTAAAACCCTTTCCTTCACCTACTTTTGATATATTCCAGTGCTATCTGTAATTATAGCATGTTAAATATATACTATTATATATTAGCTCATACAAACTCATTCATGTTTACTTTTCATCTGAGTCACTCATTTGATATTGTATGTGTGACTGTAAACATATATAGAGTTATTTGTCATGACTATTCTAGATCATTCACTTTTTTATGCAATACTCTTCTTCTGTTATACTTTGTAAATTGTCTTCTGGCAGTTAATATGGAAGCCTATGCTCATGAATTGCTTGCTGTAGCCAGGTGGGGTTGGATTCCCTCCAGTGCTATTTGTCTGCTGTATGACTGAGCAAGTCACTGAACCAAGAGATTCTTGTGGGTTGCCCCTCTTGCACCTGAAAAAATGGGATGTGGTCATTGGGTTACTAGACTGGCAAAAAAATATACATATTTTGTACCACTCTCTTGTTATTATACTTTGTAATTATGTATTTATTTCATGTGTGTGAATTTATATGCACTTTCTTACCAGGTCAATGAATGGAAATGAATAAATACATTAAAGTAAATACATAAATTAAATAAATACATAAATAAATACATCTTTTGATCTCCAATTCATCCTGAAAAGTATGAGATATTTGTTACTACCAGTAAACAAAAGATATTTGTGCTCCTGTGTTGATTTACTACAGTTATTTACTATTGACCTTGAAAATAACCTCTGCTAATTTGTTTCTATAACATTTTGGAACCTCTCTATAACCTCCCAAATAATCTGGGACTGCCCTCTACCTACAAAAAAACAACTAAATAAATGCACAAATATCTTTAACGTTCTGTTTGGAAACATTCCATGACTCATTTATTTGTGCCAAACTGCACATACTCCATTTTTGTCCTGGTTAAGCACTTAACACTTATCAGTGTGTCATATTCTTATCATCTATAGAGTTAAATACAAAGCTGTGGAATTCCAATGATTTATAGTGACTTAACATCAATATGGGGACCCAATATGGCTTTCTTATCTGGGGTTTATGTTGAATCATTTTGGCTATGTTGCTTTACCCACATGTGAATGGCTGAAATGCTGAGGCTTGCAGACAGTTGACATCCTGCCCATGTAATGTAAGCCACTATAAACCAGTCATGATATAATTTATTAGGTGTAAATGTTTTAGCTGGGGAAACTCATGTCTGTGTACTTAAATCTTTTTTCTGTGGAACTTGGACCACTGGTATTTATCTAAACTCCAGTTTAAGTCCATATTCTGCAGCACAGGTGATACCACATCAACTATTAGAACACGATAAGCACAAATCTTTCCTTCTGATTACATGACAGAATGTTGTTGTTGTTGTCTGTCTTTCGGCTTTTCCTGGTTAGGGGTCGCCACAGCGGAACTCCGGTCCGCTAATGACTGGCAGTTGGTTTTTATGGTGTCGAGTTGCCAGCCCGATGCCCAACCTTCAATGAAGGCACGCCCATTCAACGCATGTCTTTCGAATGCCCACTTGACCGTGGGGAAGACATGCAGACTCCACACAGAAGGCACTCCCAACCCAAGCCGAGAATCGAATGGGAGAACCTCTTGCTGTGAGGCAACAATGCTACCTCTGAATAATTAGCCAAATATTTTATATACAAATAAAAACAACATGCTGGAAGATAGCCAGTGATCTAAGTCCAAGTGATTGCTGCAGTTACTTCCACTCAAATAACTCTTTCCCCACCTTCTCTCCTCTCAGATTTCAACAGATGCCTAGCTGCATTCACCCAGATACCATCATGTTTGCCACCAGGTCATTTCATGGTCCCTTCCACTTCTCTGTTAAGAAAAAAAAGCATTTTCTCATACTTTACTTTCTTGGTGCTACCTTACCCACTCAATCAGTCCATTTTAACTCAATCCCCAGCAGTCTGCCAGTGTTCTACCCTAGTTTCATTTTAAATAAATAAATACACTCAGTGCGTATCTTACCCCCGATCCCTTCTATCCTCCACAGTGCACATGTTCACTAAGTACAGCCTTTCTTCATACTATACCCCCATCCACTTGAAGCTGTAGAGGTTCTCCTCTGTGTTGTATCCACTACCTTGATGTCTTCTCTATAAGCTCTTCAGAACTTACTTTTCTTAACAGAGTAAAGGCATGGTTGCACTTGGAATAAACACCTTACTCAAGCTAATACACAATGAAGTAGTTATTTTTATATTTACTTTTCCAACTCTCTGACTCAGCTCAAAAACATACGAATTTATACACAGAGAATTAAAGAAGTAAAAATATTTCCTTATGAATAAAGGCATAAGATTCTGACCACTTTACTAAATCCAGTTTATCATACTGATAGAGCACCTGTACTGCATTTTTAGGCCTTAATGAGGCAGTGTCTGTCTTGGTTAAATAATAATGTGAACTTCCAGGCTGAAAAAAAATATGAAAAAAGTACAAACTGCTATTAATAGTGCCAAGGAAAGGGATTCCTTTATTTCACAAAGATTATCTGAAACAATCTTAAAATGTGTTTTAATACTTACTTCCCAAGGATACATTTAAATGAGAATTCATGGTATCCAAGGCCCTTGCTGTTACAGGTCCTGAGCAAGTACTCGGTGATGTAACAAATGCAGAATATACTCTACATAGCCTTATCAGCTCTCTAAAAGGGAAAGTAGTGGCATCTTTTTATCTCTGTGGGCATCAAATACCCCCCGGCAACAAAATATGTTTGATCTTTACCATAGTAGAACCCGCTGACTCTGTTGCAAGATTTAACTTAAAAGTAAGAATACAGCTGCAGCTTACTTTCCTTTCTCATCTGACATCTATAGATCTTGTGTCACTTGTCGGTACTTACCAGTCTGTTCTGAATCATGACATACCACTGCCCTTTAGCCTTGTTATTCATGCCAGCTGCTGCAGAAGGTTTAGCTGCATCCTACTACTACTCCACTGTGCTTTATGTCACTAGTAAAGTGATGACACTTATTCACAGCTTGCTAATTTTGTGGGATGAAAATAAGCTTAAACAGGACTTGTCCCTTTAACAACCCATGCAGCACTCCTAAGATTATTAGCTTCTCACTAGACAACGCTCCCTTTTCTCTTATCTCTAGTATCAACGTTCTACTGGTGAACAGAACAGGTTTTTATTCTACCTCATGCATTTATATATTAAATTATGTTGACTGGATAGAGTTCTCTGAAGTTGTGACTATTTCACTTGGAGACATCTTTTTAATTTCGATGCATTACTTATATGCCTTATCTTTCTAGTGGTTATCCTATACTCCAATGACAGTAGCTTGAGTAAGCAGCCGTAGTGTGATTTCTTTTTATCATAGTTCCTTGAAATTACAGTGGGGTTTTTCACTTTTCTCCACTGTTGTGATGGTGGATTCGGGATATATATATATATATATATATATATATATATATATATATATATATATATATATATATATATATATCGGTATATAGATTTACTATCAAATTTTAGAATGTAGGTTGGACGAACACGAGAATGCCAAATGGCAGTTGGCCGATTCCCGTGTTTCCAAACGTTATGTGAGCGAGAGTACATGTCAGCAAATGACAGTGTGCATTCGCTGATATGTATACTCAATGTTATGATTAGAGATCTTGGTACAGTACGGCTTGGGAAATTTATCCCTTTCCTCACTACAGTGTGATCTCGGAGCTGGAATATATAGTGTGCAGGGGGGGGGGAGGCTTGCCCCCCCTGAAAAAAATGTGAATTGCAGTGTAGGAGTTACACTTACCTTTGCTTCTATATGGACTTCACTTTCAAAATTCGACAAAAATGTTGAAGCTGCTGAATTTGTTCAGCAGATTCGAGATTTTCACCTACTTAATATGCAGGACTTTCAATATTAAATATGTTTTTTTTTTGTCAAAGTCAAGATTTTGATAGTAAACTATATATATATATATATATATATATATATATATATATATATATATATATATAGGTAAATGTCTATAAGAGCCAAGTGACACACATCACATAGTTGGGGGGGAGGTGGGGGCTTGCCCTCCCACTAAAAGAATATTTTCTGTTTTGGTGTTTTTTGAGTTATGCCTCCTAATATTCAAAAAACGATGAAGTGTAGCACATTTTAAGTGGAGTCAAACAAATGTATGCAAATCCTTTCTAACTATCTTCTGTGTGGCAGCACCGTATCAAAGTGTTTATTGAAGTCCAAGTGCATGAAAATAGATGTTTCCTTTTTTAAAACATGTATTGTGTATCTCAGCTATGGCTCTTCCTCATGGTGCCACAACAATGGTATCAAGCTTAATGCTAACACATGTAATATTGAATCCTTTAACCAACAGGATCAGCCTTGCTTCTGCCACATTAATGGTTCCCCCCTAAAAGCATTCACAGTTAGCAGAGACCTGGGTGTATTTGTTGTCACTGAGCTCTCTTTTGACCACCATGTAGCAATGGTTGCTGGAAAATCCTTCTATTAAGTCCAGGTGGTCACTAAGGATATTTCGTCCAGGTCCAAGGATGTTATCATCATACCTCTTTACTCCTCTCATATGAGGCCATAATTAATTACAGTGCTCCCTTTGGCATGTACCCGTCCAGACATATGATACAACTTGAAACCCCCCTGAGTTCCATTACCAATGCAGAATGACTTAAAGCTCTGTTTCTCTTTCCTGTCTCATATAGATTGTTTAGAGGTGACCTTTGCATGGCCTACAAAGCCTAGAGTGACCTTGTCCTGAGTAACCACCTTCATATTCACAAAACCAGCAACATCATGAACACCTGCATTAAAGACATTAATGTTCCTTATAACATGCACTGAACCTGCTGGCATGATAGACAACTCATTCAAAGAAGTCTGGTACTATACATCTTTGTCAAAAATTCTCCAAACATTTCTGACAACTTTCTAAATGTTTGGGGAGGAGTTAGTCTTATATATTACTGTGTTTTCTTATTTGTCACCATCCTGAGGTCATTTTAAAATGTGAGTTTTGCCCTGCTCTGTCCATCTCTCCATATACCCCCAAAAATATCCAGTTTTCTTGCCCTTTTGTGAAAACAGTCTTGATAACACCACTGCACAGACCCTTAGGTAAATAAAGGAACATATAGCATCATATTATCTAGAGTAGTGTGTTGAAAAAACAATATACACCATTAATAGTGTGATAACATTTTATTGACAGGATTACCATTTATGTGCTAATTTTCAATGCATGAACCATGGTGCTTCTCCCTGTATCTAGTGCCCTTCCCGTATAACATGTGAGTCAGTTGGGTAGCTATGAATTAATAACATGAACCTCAGAAATTTAAATGACATCTTAATAGTTAAGAAAAATGGACTGCTGTACTCTTGCTCTGGTTTCAGAATGTCTCTGACTTATTCATTAATACATACCTGACTGTAGCACTTTATGAAATTCTCCAGCCATGCAGACCTCTTCCTGTTTCTTTTGGACTAAGCGCTGTAAGGCTTCAGGAAGACTGCCAGGAGAGCGAGAAAAGATGATAGCATATCCGTCATCACACGTCCCATCATCCTTTAGTGTACGGCAGGCATAGGTGATGGCATAGTTATCGTAGTCTGTATCCAAAACCCAGTAGTTGTCTCCTGTAGGAAGGATTACACTTTACTAGAAAAGCTCACCAGACTCTGCTACACCTTGCTGTGAAGGAAAGGTTAGTTTGCTTTTTATTTGTTGTATTTTATATTATTTAATTGCCTTTTTCTATTTTGAATACTGTGATTTGTTTTCTTTACCTTGTGTTTTACCTGTATTCTGCTTTTAATTGCATATTAAAACTTCAAAAGAGACCACAGCTCTGTCTCTTGTGAGTCAGGCAGAAATTTTTTCCCACCCACCCAGCCGCTTACTGTCATGTTCTTAAACGCCACTGTCTTTCTAGTTGCGTGCCTCTTATGTTAATTTGACCATATATCTCATTTCCTCTCTACTTTCATTGGCTTGTGTGAGTAATCACAAAATTATCATTTTTGAAATTACTCCCCTTCAACTATTTAAATTTATTGGCCATCCTACTGTATTGCATAGTCCCAGAATACAAAAGTGACCACCCTCTTTCAATCTATTTTGCTGTTTTATAAATAGTAACTCTCCACTAAAACTTAACTTTTTAGACAGCTAAAACTTAAGTTACCTACTTTCACATCCAACTCCTCTAGTGCACACTGCAGTGTTTAGGATAAACCATTTTTTTCATCTTACCTTTAAGCATCCCTGTGACTAGCACTTGCTCTAAAACCTGCTGGAAAGCACTAGGAAGCCTTAAACTGATACAAGCACTCAACTCTCCTTGTTAATAAGGAGAAGTTAAATGTAGGCACTAAACAGCCTATAACTGCAAAGTACCTTGCTAAGGCAAGGGAAAACAGCTCCTGTACTTTACAAAAAAAGCACCAAACCAGGCATGTACAAGGGTCAGCTTCCGGTGATTTTTCCTGTCCACCTGGTGAATCTGGGCATACTGGAGCAATGCAGCAATTGCCTCATGTACACAGACAATCCTCTCCTCCTACCACCCAACACTACAACCTGTGAGAGATGCACTTGCATAGGCAAACTAGAAGCAAAGCTCTCTCCACACAAGATTGTGCTGGACAGTCAAGACGAGAAGGTTAACACCTGCATTACACCTCAAGCAACACGTAGCCCTTATAAACCCACACCACCAACACCCACACATAGCAACATTAAATCCACATATGTGGAGGCACTTAACTGTAACCTGCCCAAGCAACAAGGACCTCCAAAGCTGAAATGCAAACAAACACCAATCACAACCAAAGTGTCACATAGCTCACAACACCAGCATGCCACCCAGCAACAACTCCTAAGGCAAGACAATGTACATACCATTTTAGTCATAGGTGACTCTATAGTCAGGCACACTGATGTCCCACTCACCAGGCTGAACAAGGAGAAAATTACAGTCAGCTGCCTGTCAGGTACCAGGATCTGCCACATAACACATGCACTCAAGTCACTCCACAACAAGTACAAATATGACTCTGTCATTGTCCATGTTGGAGTGAATGACTTGAGATGCACCTCCCTGGACTACATGAAAAGAGACATGGAAGAGCTCTCAGATCATTTGGCCCAGGCAGGTATGACCCTAGCCCTGAGTAGCATCCTGCCTTTGCCCAGAATTATACCACAATATAAGGACAAAATGATTGACTTCAACAATTGGCTAAGCTTCTGGTGTCATTCAAAGGGGATCCAGTATCTGTCTGCCTGGGATGACATGATCGACAGAGCACGATGCTTTGCCAGAGATGGTCTGCACCTGTTGCCCCTGGGATTCAGGTTACTGGCTAAGGCTCTTGCCACCCCTATAGTGCCTTTTTTAGGCAAAGTTCAAAGGACAAAACCACCACTGTAACAAGTACAAGCATGCAAAATCTGAAGGTAATGCTACTCAATGCTAGAAGTCTAAACTTCAAAATGCACTCTCTCGAGACACTCCTAAAAATGGAGAACATCAGTATCTGTGCAGTAACTGAGACCTGGTTCAAGGCTTCAGAGAGCACCCCTGCAATACCAGGCTACAACTCTTACCACACGTTTTGGCCACCAAACCAGGACCGAAACACTAAAGGTAGAGGAGTGTCCATATTCACCAAGGATATTCACACTACCAGGCTAGTTGCCCAACACAATGCGTCTGAAATTTTCCAGGTGCAACTAACACTAGGTAAGACTGAGATCCAAATTGTAGCTTGCTACAGATCCCCCACCATGCCCCAAGATTCTCACTACACCTTTCTAAACATACTGGAAAATATTAAGATACAACCAAACACCGTAATACTGGATGATTTCAACTACCCTACCATTAACTGTGAAAACTACTTGTGTACCAACACCTTTGCCCAACGGTTCTTGGAATTCATAAATTCCAATGCCCTGAATCAACTAATCCATAGTCCCACCAGGGGCTCCAATATCCTAGACCTGGTCATTACCAACATGGGAAATCAATGCTCCACACCTATAGTCACTCCCTCGTTGGTTAGGTCTGACCATAAGCTAATCACCCTTAACATCCACATCCCACCCCCACCCCCCAGTAAGGCAGAATCCATAAAAAACTTCTCCAAGGCCAACTTCATGCCACTCAAGTCAGAAGTTACAAACTTCATGACACCCATGCAGACAGGAACTGAAAGTTTGACTGCTGAATCCTACACTAAGGCACTGTACGAGCACATCCACTCATACATGAATCGTGCCATCCCAAATAGAACCAAGATGCTCTCCTCCAAAAAAAGGAAGCCAATCTGGTGGTCCCCTGCCATAAACAAACTTTACAACAAAAGGAAGAAACTGTTGCAGAAAAGGGGAAAATCCCAGGATGCAAAAAATGTCCTTACCAGCCTCAGTAAAAAGCTGAGATCCCTCATAAAATCCTCCAAAGCTAGTTATGAAAATAAAATTTCCAAAGATTCCAAAGACAACCACAAGGCATTCTATAACTATGTCAAAAATCTAAATGGCAATGCTCAGATCTGCTCTGAGCTACAACAGAATGGCATTAAATATACTGATCCCAAGGATATTGCCAATATCCTGGAAGATCAATTCAGTGCCACCTTCACCCCCCTCTCACCCCCTAAATGGCCCATCTCAATGCAGGAAGATTGCCAAATTCCGGTAATAACGGCCACACAGGTAAAAAACACACTCTCCAAAGCTAAGAATACAGCATCCATGGGACCAGATGACATCCCGGGCTGTGTACTACATGAACTACAAAATGAACTGGCACCTCACCTAAGTGTCATGTTTAAACATAGCCTCACCTCAGGCTTCTTGCCCACTGAGTGGCGCACAGCTATGGTTATCCCACTCCACAAGGGGGGATCCACCTTGGATCCCAGGATCTACCGCCCCATCAGTCTGACAAGCCTGATCTACAAGGCTATGGAACGTATTATCATGGAACTTAAAAACAAAAACATTGGCAACCTTCAAACACTGGACCCCACCCAGTTTGGGTTCATGAAGGGACGATCTTGTCTCCTGAACCTGATTAGCTTCTTCGAATCAGTCTCCAGAGCCGTGGACAAGGGTAAGGTGGTCCACACATGCTATCTGGACCTCGCCAATGCCTTTGACACCATCCCCCACTCTGGAATCATAGATAGACTTACTAAGCTGGGCATTAATCCCTGCATCACTCGATGGGTTGCCAACTGGCTTACTGACAGAACCCACACTGTAAAAGTAGCCGACTCCAAATCCAGCTCCAGACAAGTGACAAGTGGAGTACCTCAGGGTTCAGTCCTGGGACCGCTCTTGTTTGGCATCTACTTCTCTGACATACAGGCCAACACTAAGGGACTCTGGCTAACAAAGTTCGCAGATGACTGCAAACTGGGAGGCATTATTGAATTCCCAAATTATGTGGATACTCTACAAAAGGGCCTTACAGAAACAGATGCTTGGTGCCAGAGCCATGGGCTCAAACTCAATGACAAAAAATGTATAGTTATCCCCTTTGGTAAAAAAACATGTACCCATGAATTGCCACATAGGTGGCAGTACACTAAACACCAAAAATGTGATAAGAGACTTAGGGACACAGGTGGACAGTGGTCTCACCTTCGATAACCACATTGCCACAACAGACAGGAAGTTCTTCTATGAGGCACACTGCATCACTAAGGGCTTTTCATCCAGAAAAAAGGAAGTCATTGTCCCACTGTACTCATCCCTCATTAGACCCATTATAGAATACAATGCCCCATTTGGTAGGTACCTCTCAAGACATCTGCAACAACTGGAAAGGCCACAGAAATACCTTGCTAAAAGAATCACAAGCCTAAAGCAGATGCCCTACGCTGACCACCTTAAAAACTCCAACTATACTCTGTCACATATCGTCTACTCAGAGGCGATCTCTGCTTAACATACAAGGCCATGTAAAACCCAGAGCTGTTGGACATGCTACACTTAAAGAAATCCCAATCCCTCAGAGCCACACACTCCAGGGATCTAAACCTTGTCATCACAATAAACAAAACATGCTGGATGGATAGGTTCCTGACCCAGAGACTCCTCAGACTCTGGAATACACTGCCCATACATGTCAACCAGAGCACCTCTTTGGCCCTCTTCAAAAGGAACCTTGATGATTGGATGGGAGAAAGGAAATTCACCCCAGGGATCACGTCAGTCGCCCTGCTAGACAGGGGTCCAGGGAAGTAAATTGTCTGGGAAGAAATAGTCAGGGAATTGTTATGGCTAGGCTTGTATAGGTGCTAGGGCCAATAGCCTAGTACCAACCTATGAACCTATGAACAAGTATTTCTAAACATGTTTTGTTTCCACTATGGTATGTCTTTTTTTTAATTCAGCAGAAACTGAGAATTTGAGGATTGCTATCTAGATCCCAAAACACAGTGTAGAAAATACTTACTGGTCATAACTTACTGTGACTGATTACCAAAATATTGTTAAACATATATTTGGGTTGTGTGTTTACTTAACTGGTAAAAGCTAAGTGCTTAACTGATAAAAACAAAGTGTCCAAGTCTATACAATCATTTGAATAACAAACATTTTCTAGTACAACACTGCAAACATAACAATCCAAAATCTACCATCTTTACATCTGTTTCCAAAAACAAATCCATTACAAATATTCACTTTTAACAAAATGCATTAGTCTGTCTATAGAGAGCCTGGGGCCAGAGACCCCAGCATAGGACAGGGCCACCGTCCCACAAGGAAAAAATAAGTTATTTTCATCATTTACAATATCATCATTTATACACACTCATCCCTAGAGCCAGAAAATGTGAAATGTCATAGCAAGGTCAACTCATGCACACACACACACACACACACACACACACACACACACACACACACACACACACACACACACACACACATATGTATGAGTATAGTTAAACATGTAGACACTTAACAATAGAGATATCAAAATACAGACAGTATGGAATGTAGATGTATCAAAAGGTTAGGTAAAAATCCATATGTCAATATCCAAAAAGAGCTTCCACCAGTAAGGCAAGTGCAAGGCCCCAAAGTAATAATGATAAAACAAAAATCCATATGTCATCTGGTGGATAGCCAATTGGCTTACAGACAGGACCCAGGAAGTTAGAATTGGGGAGTCTACCTATACAAAGAGGCCACTCACAAGTAGAATCCCTCAGGGATCGGTCCTTAGACCGCTCCTTTTTGGCATTTACTTCTCAGAGGTCAAGGCCAATGTCAGTGGTCTCTGGCTGACTAAACCTGCAGATGATTGCAAATTAGGACCTGTCATTGAATCTCACACTGGCACAAATGTTCTCCAGGAGGGGTGACACAGACAAACAACTGGTGTCAGAGTCATGAACTAAAACTAAATGCCAGGAAATGCATAATAGTATCCTTTAGGAAGTCATCCATCCCTGGTAACTATCACATTGGCAGCACACCCCTTAGAGCTGACCCAGTAGTCAGGGACTTAGGGACACCCATAATAATCTAGCCTTTGATCATCATGTGTCTACAGTGGTGAGGAAATCATTCTATGTTGCACTGTGCGCAACTTATAAACAAAGGTATGGCATCTAAGTCCAAGGAACTCATTGTTCCACTGTACTTGGCATTCATCAAACCTATAATTGAGCACAATCCACCCTTTGTTATGTACCTAACCAGGCATATCCAACAACTGGAACATCCACCGAGGTGCCTCAGTAAAAGAATACAGGGCGTAAGTAACATGTCCTATGCAGACCACCTCAAGGCCCTATCCCTTTATTCTGTCTCCTACAGGCTTTAGAGGGGAGATCTATGCCTGGCATATAGGGCATTGTCAGACCCCACTTTGATGAACCTCCTGCATATTTACAAAACAAACAGCACAAGAATTACCCATTCTAAAGACTTAAACCTTGCCTGTGATATAAATAGAACCTGCTGGAGAGACAGGTATGTATCCCAAAGACTACCCCATCTCTGGAACAGTCTCCCCATCCATGTGAAGCAGAGTTCCTCCCTAACCCAGTTCAAGTGTAACTTGGACAATTGGTTGGTGAAAAGGAAATTCATCCCTGCTTTGACATCTATGTATATAATGGACACAGGTAACATGTAAATGGTTCATCTCCCAGGCCTCTGCTTTTAAATGTTTCATTTCTCAAGCCCCTGGTTACACTTATCAAGTGTACCAGAACTTGTCAGAGATTTGGGATGCAGGACTAGGCTTAAAAAGTCCCTTGTGATTGTTAGCCTAGTAAACACCTATGAACCTTTAAAATACAGTCACTCAAAATACTGAGCAAAACACCTAAACCCACATTCAATTAATAGCAACCCCCCCCCCCCAAAAAAAAGACAGGCAAGCACTATTAATGTTGCAATCAGTTTAAACATACACTAACATGAAACAAAAACCCTAAATAATACCATACTCATCAATAAACATGTACAACATAAGGATTTCCCCTTATCTAACCCTTATTCTAACCCTAACCTGCTAATGCTCACACAGACACATTCCCTACCTAATACCAACCCATTTACTTCTCTTTGCACACTGAACAGTCAACATTTTGACCTGTCTACATTCTGACCTGTGTGTGTATTCTGATGGTGTCCTTCTGGGTGTCTGCATTCTGAATGGCAACAATACATACATGTGTTTGTGGTTTCAGTACATCTGTCTTCACTAGCCACACCTTATTAAATGATCTACCTGACTGTGATGAGGTCATAAGAAGGCCAAAACATGCATGTCCACAGCTAGTGGAGTTTGGCTTTATTGGCCTTCATGTATCCATAAAGACTTAAAAAAAAAGTAAAAAATGTCATAGATATTCAGAAGATATATAGCTAAAATACTTGATGTTCTTGCAGGGTCATTTGCATATATCCCATGGACCTCTATTACAGGAGGTTTAAGGTATCACACATTGAAAACTCTGGCTTGGCTAGGTTTGTCTTGTAGTTTTTACTAATTGGTTTGTCTATGTGACCTTTTCATTCCTCGGCTGGGATGTCAGTTGGGATATTTTGCAGACACCTTACTGGTTATGGACATCAACTGGGTTTAAAGACCTTGTGTTTCTAAAGTATAGCCAATTAGTTTACTTATGCTGTGCTGATGAGGTTAGAAGGCTGAAACATGAATGTCCACAGCCACTGTGGTTTGGTTTTATTAGCTTGAATGTACTCATAAACACTTAAAATAAAAAGTCATGGACATTCAGAAGCCATATAGCTGAAACACTTAATGATCTTAAGAGGTCATTTGCATATATCCCATGTGTCTCTATTACAGGAGGTTTAAGGTATCACACAGTGAAAATTCTAGCTTGGACAGGTTAATGTAACTACATAATAAAGATGATTCAAAAAAGTGAACCCTTGATGCACCCAAGAATGCAGAGATAGGCCTTATTCAGCTTGCAACCAGAGGTCCAAACTATGGAACATAATCTTAACTAAATCTGGCAGGATATGATCATTATATTTCTCTGACTAGCCACTCATTTTCCATTACCACATTTCAGTGTGTCTTATCTTTTATATAAGCTCTAATTTATTTATGGTTCATCATCCCCACATATAGACATACACATGCAATACAATCATGATTCCTTATTTTAACGCTCTCTATTAAAAAACAATGACTGGTACACCACAACATAATATACAACTGTTATAAAACAATTTCAACCGTAGTTTAAATTTAATTTCATATTCAAATGTGTTATACCCAAGTGATGTTAATCAAACATTACTGACAAACATTCAACTAAAAATGAGAGACTTGTAACAAGCAAACGTAAAATACAATATAAACACAAAGAATGTACTGAATAATAACAGAACACATAAATTAACTTCATGTATTTTCGATATGGCTGTCTCACATCTGTCCTGCACTAAATTATCATCCAGTCAACTAGAAGGTAACATTCTGTTGCTTATTTTGTAAGGCGGTAATTTCATTGTACTATTTCCTCAGTTATATATAATGTCTATATAACCCTTACAGATAATCCACTGCCAAGTTAGCTGAGAATATTCATCACTGATCACAAAAATCCAAAATTAACATAGATGTTAAGATTGATTCTTTACATTTAAACATTATTTTACAGGAATTCATTAAAGTATACAATGGCAGCCATCTCAATACAAACTTGTGCCAAGAATATTTTTGCAGTTACGCTTTCCCTCTTTCCCACATCATCTAAATCTGTAATATGCCACCATTAGTCAATTGAGTTTTATATTCCACCTTCTTAGTTATTGTTTTGTTTGCTATTGTCATTAAGTGTAGTAAACACCTGTTCATTTTTTGTCAAGTTCATTGATTTGTCATAACCTAGAAACATACTAATTTATATTTTCTTTTCTAAATAATGCTTGCAGCTTCAGTTTATAAGTATTTAAACTCTAAGAAGATCACTAAAAATAAGTTACCATATTCCAATAGCTCCAGAGTTACATCCACAGCATGCCTGATCTTCCTGAGAGAACATCATTTGCAGTCACATGGAGATATAATCATTTCAGAAAACACTTCCTCACAAACATTACGTTTTCTGCATTTTGTAGCATGTTGTCAGTTAATATGCCTGTCCATATCTTTATCACCTAGTTCCTTCTCCATGTTGTTGACCTATCTTTGTCTCATGTTATCCATTACCTCATAGAGCTCTAAATACCTTTCCTACTAGCCTTTTAGTCTTTAATAGGTCACCCATATCATCCATTAGCAATGAAATTAGTGTAGGTCGTACCTTCTGCAGTAACTGGATCAATCCCAGACTTCATGTAGTGCTTAACATCCAGCTCTGATCTGTACTGAATACAGCTTTTCCATTTGAACTGCACTGTGATTAGAAGTATGAATCTGAAACTTACAGTCCCCCCACCTCCTGCAGAACTATCAATATTTTCCAAGACACTTTAGGTTTTCCATCATTCCAAATAAAGCCTACCATCATATTTTTACTGGACTTCAGGAAGTGGCCAGGAGTATTCACTAGCAAAATGTAGGCCGTATAAAGTAATGAGAGCAAAACAAAGTTATCATGTGAAATGTCTGTCCTAGATTCAGTCCTACCACTTCTCAACTCCTCAAATCAGATTGTAGCATTTTCATCAACTCTTCATGTGATTTTTTTAGCAGAATTTTGCATTGTCTCACCCTTCCAAGCTCTCATACATGTAATGCGGGGGGTTTCCCACAGAAACTGATATTCTTGTCTCAATTTCCAAGCTGCCTTTAATTTTTGTGCACAGCTGTAACTTTCATTTTGTTGTTCTTTGATGTTGAAAAAGTATCAAATGCCTCTGGGCATGAAAAAAGAATATTCAGATCTTGCTGAGGTTTTGTCAGATAGATCAACCCATCCTCAGTGAATAATGTTTTCTTGTTCTTTAACTGCCACCTTACACCCCCAATCTTAAATATGTATATTCTGATGCCAGTGGTTATAAATTAAGGTAAAACATCATGGTGATAATAGGCACCCCTGATGGACCCCTTCATAACCTCAGTAAGACTATGATACCCACCATGTAGTAAAAGACAGTTTTTGTGTATGTTGTCTCAACTAATAAAATGAAAGGCAGCTAATACCCTCATCAAATAATACCATTCAACTCTGTCAAATGCCTTTTCTGCTTCTAAACTTAATACTCTGTCCTCATGCTGCTGCACACCAGTGATTAATAATACTATCCTCAATAAATTATCAATTGTCTGCCACCCTTCTACAAATCTGTATTAATCATTTTCAGATAACTCTGGCACATGTTTATCCAGTCACAATTTGTGCCTAAGTATGGATATTGGTGCATAGGAAGGGAGCTTACAGAGATCTTTACTTTCCTGTAGCACAACTACTAGGGCAACTTGTTTTAATGATTTTGGTATAAGACTTAGTGCAAATATTTCATTAAACTCTCCACCAAATAGGATACACTCTATCTGTATCATATCTTCAATTTTTTTTTTTTTTTTATTTAATATATATATATTTTTTTCCATAATAAATTTTTATTGAAATATATTTTCCAAAAACATTACAAAAATACAATAAACATCACACACATAATACACTATAACTACTACAAACCATTTATACAATATCTACATGAAATGCTTCCTATATTTAATATATTCCTAAAATCAGTATCATGCTAATATAATATTGAAGACCTTTTCCCATATTTTTGGGTTATTAATATTTTTGTTAGTTTGTTTCAGAAGTAATTTATGTGCTAGTATATGTTTTATAGCCACAAGCTTAAAATTATTCCATGATGTCTTATGTGGTTCTAGCCAATTTGTGGCTATATAGAGTTTCATCAGCAAAAAAATATTCATACAAATAATAGTTTGCGATCTGGAAAGCTCTCTTGGAGGAATGTGTAGAATCATAAATTCCCATGACAGTGTAGAACTTTGATAACCCATCTTTTGCAGTTGTACTTTAAGAGAGTTCCAAAGTTTATATACGCATTTACAACTCCAGAACATATGAAGAAGATCCGCTGTTTGATCTGCACAGTATGGACAAATTGGAGAATTCCTAGGGTTAAATTTATGTAATCTAAGATGTGTGTAATATGCATCGTTCGAAATCATCAATTGCGTGTACATCAGTTTTTGAAAAGAAACTGATTTCCTAGTTATATCGATTGCTTTCAATATCTGATTGTCTGTTACTGTTACTTTGTTTACCCAATACTCTGAAAGCAAAATTTTGTCCTGAAATTTCAAATCCTTAATTAATTTATATGCAGTTGCTATAAATTTAGTGTCTTGTTGGATAGCTTGCCACAATTCAGAGCATTTATCCACAAATCCGACTGCAGGTTTAAAGTTCCTAAAATAGCTCAAGGCAAGTTCTTTAACTTGTCTCATTATAACAATGTAACTTCTAGGTAGATTCATTTCCTGTCTAATTTGTAAAGCCGATAAGTCAAGTTTATTAAAAACATCAAATAGAGTCAGATTAACTATTAATGGAAATTTGCTGAGATCGATCAGCTGATTATTTAGTTTAAAATTAGGATTCCTGTGGAAAGGTTGAAGAACCATCATATATTGCAATAAATCTACCGACTGAAATAAAGTTTGCAAAGATGAGACACAGGTTATTATGTGGTCCATGACCCCATATTTTATCATATCTTCAAATTTCTATTCCTGAGACATCTGTATATAAATGAGATGTGTCCAACCTGTAGCCTGCGGGCCGCATGCGGCCCTCAGAGCTCTGCCATGCGGCCCTCTACCTCTAACTCCAACATCGATGTACGCATGCCCCAAAACACTTTTTTGTTGTGTTTTTCACGCCCATGACCTGTAACTCTAACATCGGTGCGCGCATGCACCAAAGCATCCTTCTAGTTTTGATTTTTTTGCTCCAAAGAAGGGTCTGTGTGTTCGCGCCATTATTTCGTGCCAAAGAATCAATGTGTGTGTTCTTGCTGAAGAGGGACTCGTCTATGGATTTGCTGCAATTGCCTTTTAAAGAGACAGCACTTAACCTGTATTAATAGGTAAGTATGGTGTGAGTGAGTGCATGCATGAAAGCAGAATGTTTATGTGCATGAAAGTAGAAGTGTGTGTGTGTGTGTGTGTGTTTATGTGTGCATGACAATGAGACAGAGAGAGAGACACATGCACAAAGAGGCTAACGTACAAACAAGTTAGCTCACAAATGCATCCTACATTAAAAGTACACTTTCATTAAATTGCAGCTTTCCTGACAGGGAGAGTGTTGTATTGAATATGAAATCATACCTCTCAACTCTATGGATTTTCGAAGAATGTCTGGATTTTTGCCTCATTTTCCAATTTGTATCTTTTGCTTAGGAAATAAAAGTAGTCATCCAAGGTAATGCAGTCCCAGGGAGTAATAATGAGACAGCAGCCTAGGGTTAATGGGTCAGTAGTGGATTGACTAATGTGGGACTGTAGCATATAAAGTTTATTGTTTTTTTTGACAAACAAAAAATCACCCAGTACTGTCTTGTCATTGGTGGGTTCTAAGCAGTGATAGATTGGACAACAGTAAACATATCTTTGGTGGATCATCAATACTGGCAAATCAGGTGGGCACAATGTCATTTTTTAAATGTTGGGGGGTTTAGTGTGCATGTGTGTGTTTGTGTTGGGAGTGCTGCAATGGTAGATTATTATTAAAGACAGAGACTTACAAACTGTGGAGAATATGTTTCTTTATTTCAAAACCTGATACTTGGGTACTAGGAATGCCAAAAATAGATTTTTTAAGACATAGCTTCTTGCCATTTACAGTGGATGGATATTTACATTTAATGGACAATGTTAGCAGTATGAGTGTGGTCCTGTAGGGATCCGGAGGATGCTAAGTCTATCATTGCCAATGTCTTGTAAAGTGACCTGGAAATGGATATTGGGATGTTACTGAAAAAAATACAGCAAGTGGGCTTTGAAATGTAGTTTAATTAAACAAGGTGCACTTGCAATTTACAGGCCATAATTTAATTTATTTCAGGTAGTCCAGATCCTGGTAGATTGTATACCATTAGACTTAATTAGGGAGAGGTGTCATTCTGTGGAAATAAGCAGACCTAGTATCAGTGAAAGCTATGTGGTTGTTTGCAGGTAGGAAGTTGCAGGATGTGGAGCCAATGTGTTTTATTATTTTTAATGGATTTGTCATTTCAAAGTATGGTTTTCTTTGTTGCAAAAGAAGACAGGATTGAATGAGCCATATAATGCTTAACTGACAATAATGGGATATAAACATTAAAAGTGATGTATAATGTTTGCAGCTACACTTGTTTCAATGGTGTCTGTCATGCATAACTATTTTTGGGCCTGTGTCCCAATTTTATTTTTCGCTTTGTCCAGAATTCTTGCTCTAAGGTTGAGAGGTATGTTTCTATGCTAAATCAGAAGGTTGTATTTACCTTGGAAGACTTTTCAGCATAATTATGAGAAACAGAGCGTTTTTAATATCTCCACTTATTTCCAATATAAACTGCCATGTAACCTTGCAAATATCTTTCTTATTAAGCTACTTTAATTATTTTGGAATTGACAGGTATGCTTCATTGGTTCGGACGTAAGCATAGTGTGCGGTGACTGATTTCTTGCAGCAGTCTGTGGTTTACTCATCACAATAACTTTTCTGTGTTTCTGTGTGTGTAATCAGTTTAACAGTTTTAAAGATGTTTTCCAAAATTAAATAAATACATAATAAATAAAAAAAATAATCTTTTCTTCATTTTGAGCTATTGACAAAGTCTGGGAATTTGTTTTTTTCAAAAGCGATGGTCAGCATTACAGCTTAGTAAACGGTCAGACTGTGAATAACATCTGCACAAATTAAAATGTCTGAATGTCAAATGGCTTTAGATTGGAGGGAAGTTATATGTTTACTCCAGTATGCAGTATGATCTTAGAGAGTTTATAGATTTCTTATTGATTTAATTTTTGCTGAGCAGTTGTTTGTTGATTTATTGATGGTCCTTTTGGTGGTGGGAAATTACATGGATGAATCCATCTCTATTATGATTCTTTTTTCAGATATTTTGACTTCCAGACAATTTCAATCAGTGAGACTGTGTCATGTGATTACAGAGGTTGCCTATTTTACAAGTATGGGCTCCTTTTCTGTGTGTGTGTGTGTGTGTGTGTGTGTGTGTGTGTGTGTGTGTGTGTGTGTGTGTGTGTGTGTGTGTGTGTCTGTGTGTGTGTATAAGAGAGAGAGAGATTTAATATGTATACTGAATATATTTTTGCATATGGAATTCTTAGTTAAATAGGCCCCTCTTCCTAGACAAGTAGACTTGAGTAACCAATATTAGATCATAGCCATCCAGCTGGGAAAGTTTAGTATGTGGATTTTCCTTCCGGTTTGATGAAGGCTATGCTACTCACTTAAGGAGTGCATTCATGGCTATCCATCCAGTTGTAGTGTCATTGAACTACATTGTTTGATAATGAGAGGAGATTTTTACAGAAGTTGAAAGTTTTTGTGTCAAAAACCTGTCCATACAAAGTGGCTTGTTTAAGTTGCAGTGAAGGCTGTGGTCTTTGTAGTGAGTGTTTTAAATATAACCAGTATTTCTGAGGTAGAGAAAGTCTCTTAAGGCAGGATCTTTCTTAGCTTGGAAAGCAAGCCAGTGATGAAATTTATAGGGGCCAATGAGAGACAGAGGAAAGCAAGAAGCTTTTTAGTCTGTTTGGATAACTAAGTGAACTCAGTCCTTTGACCTTTTTTTGTCAGAAATGGTTGCAGTCTTTCTTTTGACAGGGTGTTTTGCTGAGGCACGTGCCAAAAGGGGTGTTGCACTCAATAATTGCTCTTGTAAAGGAAGAATACAGGGATGTTATGACCTCCTTGTCCCTGGATGAGATACCCTTACTAATGAGGTGGGCCATGTAAAAAGCTTTCCGTACAACGGAGACAACGTGGTGGTCAAAAGTCAAATTTCTATCAACCTGGGTGCCCAAGCACCTCACGACTGATTGCGTGCTTACAACGTTGTTATTAATGTGATAATTTGTGGGGACATCACTCAAAGGGGATGATTATGCATTTTTTTGGCATTTAGCATGAGGCCATGTTTCTGGCACCAGTCACTTGTTTGGGTGAGACCCTCTTGTAGCTTATTCAGAATTGTTTTATTACGTCAGTAATGTGAATTTTTTACTTTATTGCAAATTTGTTGGCTTATTTTTGTGGATTATAGTATTGTAGGACTACTAATGTTGACATTGTATGTAGATGGACTGCTGGAGTGGCTTTCCCAGTGAGAAATGCTAGTGCTGTAGTGAATATCTGTTTATTTGTAAAAAAAAATCTATATATTAACTAAGATGTTAGAATTAACTGTTAGATTAGAGAATTAAAATCAGAATAAGAATTAGAATTTTAAGGCAAATATTAGGCATTTATTACATTAATTAATTGTTCAAATGCACCTACAGTACAGCCAGGAGGTTGAGTTTGGTCTCCCGTGGTAGCGAAAGAGGTAACTATATGATATATTTTATATGCGGCCCCAAGACAATTTTTGTTCATTCAATGCAGCCCCGGCAAGCCAAAAGGTTGGACACCCCTGATATAAACTATAAATCGTGTGGTACATCAGAGACAGTAACACTGATTCTCTTGCAACTTACTTGCGAATCACTTATGTCATTCTGCTATGCCCTGTTAAATATTTAATATAGTTTTTATTTAATTTTTATGTCCCACAAGGCATGATGGACAGATGAGTAATCCATAATGTCTCAATTCCTTTGAGTTTATTTTCCTACACCAGAAGTCACTTTTTGCCTTTTAGGCTTGTCTTCCTCATCAATTTATTTGCCTTTTAGGGTTTTACTCTGTGCATGCCCTTTCATTACTGTCCAAATACCCTCCATAGTAATGAGAGCCATCAAGTCATTTTCCTGATACTGTACAGCTGCTGGTGACACCCCCTGATATCCTGAAAGTACTTCTGAATATCTTTTTCATATTTCTCCCATTTAGTCTTTGCTTTGTATAAACCTTCATAATAATCTCTATGCATCCCCAAATAATCTCTATACATCCCCAGATAATCTCTATACATCTCCACAATATCAACTGGACCCTTAGTTAAGGAGCCCCTGACCTTGGGGCATGACTTGTCAATGATTCTTTGTGACCTTTGCTGTCACAAACACTCCACTACAACCTTCTGATATTCTTAAGAATCATGAAAGAAAATATATTTAAGTGACTCTTTTAGTAAGTATTATTTCTTATGTTTGTGTCTCTCAAGTGTAATACCTTCAATTTCACTGTCTACATTAAACTTATTCTCAAGCACCTGTAATATTTCCCTTTTTATTTTAAACATCTCAGCAGCTTGGAAATGGCACCCCAGGGGACATGATCAGAATTTATTATGGTATACATAGAAGCTCTTGCTACTGTACATATACATACTTTGTTGAGATGTATATTTTATTATTCCAATAGCCTAACCTATATTACTTAAATAATAGGTACAACAAAGAGTTCCATATATTATTGTAGAAACATTATTCATTCCCACGAACCATGTATAACCGCCAGCATATCCCCTAACCTGGGAATCTAAGTGACTCTCAGGCCACCTATCATGTCTCCAAGACTTGCCAATTTATTCCAATCTCCAGTCTATATAGTTACCCTTTCAGGAAGGCAACCAACTCTTTCATGTCTTTCTAAATTCTCTCACTCTCCCTGTTCAGTGCATGTCAGAAAATGCACATTGAAAATTACAAAATTTATTCCTCCTGTCACCCATAATTTCACCCTAACAAACTTTCTTGTCCTTAATTTTCTTCCCACTGTAACGAGGGCCACTCCCATACAGTTAGGAGATACAACATCCCTCAACAAAATACCATTGATTAGTATTTTATGTTCATTTTCATGAAGGTGTGTTTCCAGTAATGGCACAGTCTAAGGGTGCAGTTGTTTTAAATATTTTAATATTCTGCTTTCCTTAGTGGGGTTGTTCAGCCCGTTGACATTCCGTGAGGATGATTTTATTCCATATCTACTGTGTGAAACTCTTTTTTCAACCATCCTGCTAGAAGTACACATGCCTTTGTCATAATGACAGGCTGCTGCATCATTATCTTGCCAGGAATGTGTTCTCTAATCATAGCCATAGATTTTAACTAGTCATGACAACAGATCAGTCGTTTTTTTGCATATAAGTTACATAAAACAAATAGATGTACATATCCAAACTAACTAACTCACTCACCCAGTCGCATACCATGCTGTTCATTATTCCTATGGCTATTCTGTCTTTTCAAACCCATGACTAGTGACTCAGACTACGCTGAGTCCCCGTTGCCTGGTGCACAGACAATTCTGTATCAGTAATGTTATGAACCGATAACTAAGCTGCCATGTGTCCTCATCTTCTATGCCTCTTCATTGCCCTCTCTTCCTTAATCTTATCTTTGAAACAATGACTACACTACTCAACAAGAAATCATCATAATCACTTCTAACATAAAATGTGTGATGTATATAGCTTTTACAGAGACGAGGTGGACTACTCATAAAATGCAGTATTTATAACATTAACACCTTCCATAATAATTGCAACTCCTCCAGTCAATTCATGCCTTGCTTTTACCCTGAATTGCATAGCGTGTATTGCTAAAGTTACTGGTTGGCTCCAAAGCATTAGTTAGAATTACAATTGTAGTAAATGGAGGTTATAGATATAAGTAACAGAACAATATAAGTCAACTCGTTAGTTATTATTCACATTAACTATCTGGGAGCATAACATAATCTTTTGATTGTGTTTTACAGGGGTCACCTGAATGGTGTCTAGGGTAAAGGTTAGATGTTAGATAGTGCTATGATCTAGATGCCCTAAACTTAGCTCCATGTAAAGCCTGCCTGTGTTACAGGTTAAAACCCTAAGTACTCCCTTTGTAGGTTTGCTACTATACAGGGTACTGCTAACAACCACCAAGAAGTGAACAGCTACACAAAAACGGGCCTAATTTTAGCAGAGAGAAAAGGCTGAAAACTAACTGCTGAGCCCTCTGGCCAATAAACAACTACACAATAAGCTCCCTGGAATGCCTCCCAACTCAGAAAGACAAGGTAAACACCTTCTCTCATAAGATGGATGATCTGGAACTTCTTAATGTAACAACACAGCACCAAGTAGTTCTCAGGTGCAGATTAACACCCAACTAAATCCCTAAAAAGCCCTCTGGCTAATGAAACAATCTTACTTTAAGCCTCCCTGTATGTTTCTCAACTTGGACTGACCAGGTTACTTTACTACTCCCACTAGAATAGCAGTTCCAGTCTTCTTCTTAATGTAAAAACGAACTTTGGTTATCCAAAAGTGAAAAGGTACCAACTGGCTACAACAAGTAATTGTTACTTTAAGCTCTCATGTGTTACCAAGCTAGGACAGACTGATCTACCATTCTACTCCCACTAGAATTGCAGTCAAAGCCAACATAATATAAAAACGTGCTTTAGAATGACAAAAGTGAAAAGGAAGAAAGAAGTCAAATAAATAGCTACAACAAGTAATTCTCACTTTAAGCCTCCCTGTGTGCTTCCAAACTCGAACAGACCAGACTACCTTTCTACTCTCACAAGAACTGCAGTCCCATTCTTTTTAATATAAAAACACACATTAGTTAGCCACAACTGAAAAGGCACCAGAAACAAATCTAGCAACTAGCTACAAGTAATTGCAAGGAGATTCAAAGGCAGACAAGCCTGCAATGAGGAACATACACATTAAAGGCAGTTTCAAAGTACACTAGCAGCCTAAGGGGGTAGGGCACCTTCCCAGTTTCTTCTGTCAGTACCCAATAAGACAAGCTGAGAGGATAACACTGGAATGAGCTTCTAGGGCCAGGTATACAGTAGGAGCAAGTGGCTCAAAAGCCTCCAAGTATAAAAACATAACAGCAAATTTTGCGGGTGGGAGGGACCCAAACTCAGAAAAACACCTACACCCAGCATAGAAACCAAAAAGCAATGCAGACTATAAAAATGCCTTAAATTAATAGCTTTAATGTCAGATAAAGAGCAAAAAACAAAGACACCAAACTGATTTAAATGGTAAGATAAGTGCAATTATAAATGTACTTAAAATGTACTTTTCTGAATGCAAAAATGTAGTCCAAATGCTTTTGTTGTCAGTTTGCAGAAGTCTCAACTTTTGTACAAACATGACTCCATCGGAATTTTCCTAGAGTGCAGTTCTCACATTCATACCACAGTAGCCCTTAAACTGAAAACCCTGCAGACCAAAAATAGGTAAAATTGAACTATAGATGGTACTTGCTTGTGTTTCCCAGCAGGCCTCATATGGCGACCCCTTACATCCTAGAACAGCTTAGTTCTGATTGGCCATTCAACACTTTCAATGATTACAAAGCAAAATTATTATTCATTAGTTACTGTGGACACTCTTTCTCACCAACTGTCTGTGGGATACAGACACAACATCCGCATAACTACAGAAGAAACATCAGCATGCCTCTTAGCCAATTATTCCCTCTTATTGGCTTCTTGTTACAACCAGCTTCACATACTGACAACATATATAAAATTAATATTTTTCCTGTCAGTTTTAAGACTATTCCACCATATTTAACTTGGACTGTCTCTCCACTCATACACCCTCATTCCACCACCATAACTTGCCCACTTCTAGTACCCATATATAAACTATAAATCATGTGGTACATCGGAGACAGTAACAGTGATTCTCTTACAAGTTACTTGCATATCACTTATGTAATTCTGCTATGTCCTGTTAAATATTTGAGTGATCCATAATGTCTCAATTCCTTTGGGTTTATTTTCCTACACCAAAAGCCACTTTTTGCCTTTACTGCAGTCTGTATTTAAAGAGGGGAAACTGTTCTTGCCTCAATGTTTACTTTCTCCCTCTCCCCCAAGTTCTCTCTCTTCCCCTCGTTGTCTCTCATTCTCTCTTCCTGTCTGACCTCTAGACGACCTCCAATATTCCACTTACCTGCATTGACACACCTCCTCAGAATCATGCTGCAGTTCACCAATCACTTTTCTCAAACTCACGCTATCACAGACTTCAAGCTTCATGTCAATCTGTAAATCCCTGGCCCCTTGCAGGAAGAAAATCTTGAAAGTACTTGCTACAAAATCCTAAACATTAATTTAATTATTAACATTCATGAATTGCTGCCAAAAATGAGATCATTTTTGATATGTCTATACTGAAAAGTAATTTGCAAATAAATAAATAAATAAATCTCCTACTTTGTATATTTTTTCCAAACCTGCAGACTGAAGAGAGGATTTTTCCCTTTATCATAAAAGTCTCAGATCTCACCAAATCAAGAAGTTCTTTGGCTACAACCATTGGCCATCGCCAAAATGTTTTGTGGCACTCTAAATTTTAATGTGATTTGAATGTAAGTAAGTATATACTGCCTACTTCTCCTGTGTAAAAAAAAAAAGCACACACGCACACACGCACATCCACACACTCGCGCGCACGCACACACGCCACGCACATAGACATACACACACACACACACACACACACACACACACACACACACACACAGATATATATACACACACACACACACACACACACACAGATATATATACACACACACACACACACACACACACACACACACACACACACACACACACACACAGATATATATATACACACACACACACACAGATATATACACACACACACACACACACACACACACACACACACACACACACACACACACACACACATACACACTGTACCCCTTTTCTTTTTCCAGGACTACAATTATGTAAATGTTTTTTCCTTTTAGGCGTGTCTTCTTCATCAGTTTACTTGCCTTTCAGAATCCTAAATTTATTCGGCATCCCTTCAATGCTTATTTGCCTGGTTTAATTTCTCCAAGTATTTTGCATTTCTAATACCATGGTGGGAATGGATCCCATTTCTAAGTCAGGGCATGATTAAAGTTCTTGAAATTAGTATTTTTTCAGTCTTTAATGTTAGCCAAGAGTGCTTTTCTCAGTAACAACGATGTGCCCCCGAATGACCATCCTTCTGTAATTCATATGAGGTTACGTGTATTGGTATCATATCTAAGAACAACTGTAAATCTTTATTATTAGACCTGTTGCTCCAACTACTAGTGGAACAGTTTGGATATTTTTTCTTCCATATTGCTCTCATTTCTGTTTGCAAATCCTGGTATTGTAAGACTTTGCATTTCTGTACGTAAATCACTGTAATCACTGGGTATAGCAATTTCAATGATTTATTGCTATGTTTGCCTTTTTTTACAGACTACTATATCTGTTTTTTTTTCATGAGCTACTATATCTGGTTTTGTCACATCTGTTTTTCGAACTGCTGTTAATGGGTGACTGCATGTGATATAAACGTCATCATTCTCTACAATGCCCTGTGCTCCATCTTTCCAGTACTTCTCAGTTACTTCTGTATTGTAGTGTTTGCACAATTCCCATTGCAGCACTCCTCAACAGTTCTCTTACTGTGATGCTAAGATGATGCCCAAATGATCATTTAGTATCTCATTGACGTCTGAGGCTCTACTGAATGCTGTATCTTTAAAATCAAGTAACTTAATGATGATATTTTGAATTTTAACCAGGATTTCTTCTAATGATACCTTTGTCAGGTTACTGGATTGAACAACTGCTCCTCAACTTTCATCAAGGGAAGCAGCTTCGTTATTTCCCTTTGCAATGCACTCATCTCATTAGCTCAGTATTTCAACAGCTTTTAGTTCCATTACTTGGTATTTTCCAGTTTCTCTTAACTGATTTCAACATGAATGCCACATTCTAAGACCCTCCTATTAACTTCTAACCGGACTGATACTAAGTTTTAGTCAACTTATACTAACTAGTTTCCGGAGTAACTAAAGGCGACCAGCTGCTCTTCACAACACCATTGTGAGATATAGTGTTTCACAACTTAGTACGGTAAATGTTATCAACATTTCAAACCAACCACTTTTGCTGTTGATAATTACTAAAGGCTATAAGTTCAAGAGGATTCAACAGCTTCTTGTCGTTCTGCTAGTCATGTCCTCCTCATAATGACTTCCTCTTCTTGCTGAACTTGAGATCCATGTATCTTTTATTATACTTTTTATGTGTCCCTACCTTTGCTGACCTCTTAGACCATCAGCCTTCTATCCATAATAAACTTTATTTATGTCATATACAACATCTTATGATGAGGGGCAAAGATTGAGCCATAAGGGACCAAAACTATCAACATGCAGAGAGAGAGAGGAGATTTTTCATGCTTTAATCCCAAATGCCTTACCTTATTGCAGAGTGAAATGCTTCTAGTGTTGGTCTGAAGATATACATTACTGATGCCTATCACACAGTTGCTGAAATATTTATCAGGCATACACAATTAACTTATCCTTGTGACCACTGATCTTTCTGGCCTGCAGTAGGAGGCTACATGCAGCAGATGGGATTCCACATAGTGCCTCTAATGAAGGGGTCCTCAGTTGTACCCTTAAAAATTCTTCCTTTTAGTGTTATTAACAAAGGATAAAGCAATTTGTAAAGAAAACAAGTGGTTTATATTGCTGCAAACCCACTTTCAAGCAAGCCCGTTGAGGCCATGTATAGCCTTTTTCCAACATACTAGAGGCAATACAAGATTAAAAATATTTGTGATTTTAATTTCACTGTGGGTATCAGAAAAAAAAAAAACTCATCTGATCAGAAAGTAGCTCAATTACTTCACAGAAAGCTAGTGAACTAAAAAGTGTTTCACAGTATTTTCCAGGTCAGATTTCCCACTGCTTTTTAACACAGATAAAATGAATTCTACCTCTTTGCAGTCTGTCTTTATCACCTTTATGTTATGATAGGATAATTTTTAGTTTGAGTGTGTATGTGTTTGCGTGTGTGTATAATGACATACACAAACACACATAGACAAATGCACACACCACACACACACACACACACACACACACACACACACACACACACACACACACACACACACACACACACACACACACACTATACTGTTAGTGAGCTGGTTAATCTACAACTTGTTCATCAAGTTCTCCCTTCATAGCGTGACTCAAAGTAAGCCACTTAAACAGGCAGTGCTTCCAGGCCACTGAGAGGCATTTGTGCCTTTTGAGCTAACCTGACTACCAATAAATAAAATACAAATAAGTAAATAAAATGTCTTTCTTTCCCTCTGTGTTCTGCTTTACCCCACATTCATTGCTTCTTATTTCAGGATAATAATAGGCCTAGTGTGGATTCAGTCCTCAGTGACAATCATTTGAAATAATTTCCCTTGGCGGCGCTCTGTGCTGTTTCTTGTAGAACTGAATGACCCACAAGAAGGGTAGACACAACTTCCTTGAGGCTTCTGATTCTTTAGCATTTGTTGTTCCTTTCTGGCGTAGAGCTATTTCATGAAGTCTAATAGTACCACTCATCCCAGAGTTCATAAGGTTGAAATTCATGAATGTATACAGACTATTGTATTTGATGATGAAAATTTCATCATCTTAACAACAAAGTAAAATGTTCTCATGACTCACTTTGTAGTGGAACACAAAGCAACAGTGACAATGAAAAAATTTACTTTTATATCGGTTTGAAATGCAGGGGAAAAGTAACTTGAAACATTGCTAAATCAAGAAAGAGACAATAATTAAAACATTTTGACAGTTCTTTGTTGGGAAGATGACATAATGATGAGAAAGTATAAGTATTCTAAATTAGGAGTTCCTCCAGAGTCCCCCACTTACCTCCACTAGATAAGTAGCTAGCCAACCCCTGATATTCCATATACATTTTAGCTGGGACTGAGGGGTTGGGTACTGAATACTGAGCAGTCATATCAGCACAGATTGTCCAGAACCTGCAACATGAAATGCAAGAAGGTAAGTTAATGAATGTAATTACATTTTTTTCTCAATGTACAACACAGGATTTACATGAATGACAGCTTTACACAAGAAGTACTACATCAATTATCGGATCTCATTTTTGATCTGCATTAATCTTAGACACTAGATTAGGGGATGTTTACAGGAATTTAATTTGTCTGCAACTGATAAGATTTTTATTTTTCAATTTTAGCACAGCAACTAACAGACACAAAGCAATTGTACTAATTTATTGTCTAAAAAAGTGATATACCATCTGTTGGGCTATGCACTAAATCTTTGTTTACTATCAATATATGTTCCACGTAATGGTTCCATCAGAATGCTACTTCAACTGCTTAACAGCGTTCCCATATACAAATTCCCAACCATTTCTAACAAAATGATTAATTTAAAATAATACATTTCTTAAAAAACAGCACAGTTTTATATCTTATAAACTTGTACAGTAATTTGATTACTCAAGAACATTAGCCTATTTAATACTATAAAAATGCAATCAAGTAATGTATTTGCGAGACATATCTATGAATCTCATGAATATTTTGTTACTCTCTTACACTGAAAAAAAATCTTCTAGACAGAGCTAATTGTTATAAAGCTTTCAGAACTGCAATGATTAGTTTGCTAGGTTCATTAGTTAGGAAGTCTAAAAGTGTTACTGCTCAATGCCAGCATTCTAAATAAGAAGCTCCACTCCCTCCAAGCTCTCCTCACCTTGGAGAATGCAGACATCAGTGCAGTTACTGAGACATGGTTTAAAGCCACAGAGGGTATCCTAGCAGTGCAAAGCTTCAGTACATTCCACATATTTAGACCAGCAACTGCACAGATGGGGACTAAAGGTGGAGGTGTCTAGACATACATCAATAACAAGCATAACTCTAGGTTGTTTAAACAGGATGAGGCAGTGGGATTCTTTCATGTCCAGATTACCATAGACAAAGTCCCATAACACATCCTAGTTCATAGGTTCATAGGTTCATACTAGGCTATCTGCCCGAGGGCATTTACAAGCCTAGCCCATAGTTTTGTGGCTTACGCCACCCCTTTAGTATGGGGAACTATACCCATTATTTTGCTGTGCCTCTGTCGAGCAGTGACACTGAGGTAATCCCTGGGGTATATCTGCGATCTCCCATCCATTGGTCAAGATTTCTCTTGAACAAGGCCAGCGAGGTGCTCTGCCTCACATATACCGGGATTTTATTCCACAGCATAGGGAGTCTTTGGGTGATGAATCTATCCCTCCAGCACGTTCTATTAATAGCCGTGTCGAGGTTTAAGTCTCCCGCCCTTGTGGCTCTGACGGATCTAGATTTTTTGAGGTGAAGCATATTCATCAAATCTGGGTTTGACATGGCCTTATATGTTAGGCAAAGGTCACCTCTGAGCAAGCGGTAAGTGACTGAATAGAGCTGGAGTTCTTTCAGTTGGGCAGCATAGGACAGATGTTTGAGACCCTTTATCCTTTTGGTGAGGAACTTTTGTGGCCTCTCCAGCTGCTGCAAGTGTCGGGTCAGATACATTCGAATGGGGCATTGTACTCAATCATTGGTCTGATGAGTGATGAGTATAGGGAGACTATGACCTCCCTTGATCTAGATGAGAATCCCTTCATGATAAGGTGGGCAATGTAGAAGGTCTTCCTAACTACTTTAGCTACATGGGTGTCGAATGACAGACTACTATCAACCTGGGTCCCCAGGTCCCTGATAACTTCTTCTGTGCTCAGTGGATTGCCACCTATTTGGTAGCTAGGGGTAACCCTGTTTTTCCCCAAGGGTATGACTATGCAGTTTTTGGCATTTAACTTTAGGCCATGGCCCTGGCACCAGTTATCCATTTCTGTGAGACCCTTCTGAAGGATATCTGTGTCAGATGTGTTTTCTACTATGGCACCCAGTTTGCAGTCATCTGCAAACTTTGTCAGCCATAACCCTCCTGTGTTTGCTTGTACTTGGAAAAGTAGATGCCAAACAAGAGTGGGCCCAGGACTGAGCCCTGTGGTACACCACTTGTGACAGGCTTTGAGTCTGACATGGCGCCAGCAACTCTGACCCTGTGGGTTCTGTCACTCAGCCAGTTTGCAACCCATCTTGTGATGTATGGGTTAACATTTAAGCTGATGAGTTTTTCAATGATACCCGAGTGGGGTATTGTATCGAAGGCCTTCGCCAGATCGAGGTAGGCTGTATGGACTGCCTTTCCCTCATCAATGGCTTTGGTGACTGTTTCGAAAAAGTCAACCAAGTAAACTATAGGTCACCCTCTATGTCCCACAAAACCCATAGCTCACACTAAAACCTACTGGAGACACTTACCATTCAACCAATTACCATCCTTATGGGGGACATTAATTATCCCTCTATAAACTGAGAATCCTACGTGACCCCAAATTTGCAGGCACAGAGATTCCTAGACTTTGTAAACCCAAATGCCCTGGATCAGTTAGTGCATACACCTACTGGAGGTACAAACACAATGGATCTGGTACTTACAAGTATGGGAGAATGCTGCACTATCCCCCCCCCAGTGTCATGTCCTCTCTGGTAAGGTCAGACCACAAAGTGTCCTTAGAAATAAGAATCAGTTCTGTAACCCAGGCAAACCTTGCAACAGCATGAAACTACTGCAAGGCAAACGTTTTATTAAGTGACGACCCGTCAACATTTCAAATCCCTCCAAACCCAGGTAACACAGCAGCCTATGCAAATTATTCACAGAAGCTCTGTGCAACCATGTCAGTGATTGCAGAGAGTCTGTTCTCAAAAAACAAACCACCCTGGTGCAATCTAAAATTAAACAGGTTGTATAAGAAAAGAAAAAAGTCATAGCTAAAATTAAGAAGCGTAGCACCAAAAAAGATAAAAACTCTCTCATCAAACTGAATAGACAACTAAGAGGACGAATTAAGTCCAATGAAATTAATGTTAAAGTAAAGATAGTGTCCCAGACCAAGGACAGACATAAGATCTTCTTTAGTTATCTAAAACCACAAATGCAGTACACAACAGAGTGTGCCGAACTGTTGGTAAATGAAGCCACATTCACAGAACCAGGAGACTTCAGCTTCAACTTTACCCACCCACCCCCAGTAACCACCCAGGAAATAACAACAAACATAACCCTATAACTATTTGTAGGGAGCAGGCCTTAAATCTATACAGTCTAAGACCAGGAATACAGCTTAGATGGGCCCCAGTAATATCCTAGGATGCCTCTTAAATAGCCTGAAATATGACATATCAGAGCCCCTGCGCTATTCAGCCATAGCCTTTGCACAGGCTTCACGCCATGTGAATGAAAAACTGCAGCAGTCAACCCTCTGCATAAGCGTGGACCATTCCAGGAACTAAAGACTCATTAGTCTGACTAGTCTCATATGCAAAGCTATGGGAAGAATTATCATGGAATGGATTAACAATGACATGGGAAGCCTTGAAACACTGGAACCAGCCCAGTTTTGTTTTGTCAAAGGCAGGTGATGCCTAATGAACTTGAGGGATTTCTTTGAGAAGGTCACCAAGGCAATGGATAAGGATAAAATGATGCATACTGCCTACCTTGACCTAGGTAAGGCATTTCACACAATACCCCACTTGGGCATTTTAAATAAACTCATGGAATTAGACATAAACCGCCTATGTAACTGGATGGATAGCCAGCTGGCTCACATACAGGACCCAGGAAGTCAGGATTGGAGAGACTACCTCCACAAAGAGACCAGTCACCAGTGGAGTCTCTCAGGGCTCTGTGCTGGGTCCTCTCCTGTTTGGCATGTATTTTTTGGAAGTCAAGGCCAATCTCAAAGGCCTCTGGCTTATCAAATTTGCAGACGATTGCAAGATAGGAACAATCATAGAACCCCCCCAAAATACTAACATCTTACAGGAATGTCTAAAGAGACAAATGGCTGGTGCCAAACCCACAGCTTAAAACTCAGTGCCAAAAAATGCATAATAATCCCTTACAGGAAGTTGACCATCCAAGGAAACTACCTCATTGATAAAACATCTCTAAAGGTAGACATAGTAGTCAGGAACTTGGGGACTCTTGTAGATAGTAACATGGCTTTTGACCAACATGTGTCTAAGGTGGTAAGAAAGTTATTCCATGTCAGTGAACGTACACGTAAAGGTATGGCATCTAGGTCCAGAGAAATCACTGAACCAGTGTAGTCAACCCTCATCAGAGCCATCATTGCGTATAACGCCCCCTTTGGTATGTACCTGATTAAGCACATGCAACAACTGAAATGCCCACAGAGGTTCCTCACAGAAAGAATACAGTGTCAATACAATGTCCTATTCAGATTACCTCAAAACCATATTTCTATACTGTGTTTCCTACAGACTACTGAGAGGGGATTTTTGAATGGTATACAAGGCGCCTCCTTGGATCCGACTCTGATGGACGTTTTGCATATCCACAAAATGAACAGCACCATTATTACTAGATCTAAGGATTTAAACTTTGTTTTTGACTTAAATATGACATGGTGTAGGGGCAGTTATGTATCTCAGAGAATCCCCATTAAATGGAATAGGATTCTCATTGAAGTGAAGCAGAGTCCTTCCCTAAATGTATTCAAGCTGAGCCTGGACCAATGGATGGGAAATTAAAAATTCACCCCTGGTATGAAACCTATGTCTCTGATGGAAAGAGGTAGCTGTAAAATCATACCCTAACTAAAATACAACCTTTAAAATAACCTGTAAGGCACAATAACTTGTGGGATACATTTGGGTTGTGTGGCTAGACTTATAAAGGCACCAGTGGATGTTAGCCTAGTACACACGTATGCTATGAAACATATATAAGAAATCAGTGCTCCCACTTTCCCCCTCCCCTAATAGACTGCATTGCTCAGTGTCAGCTCCCATTTATATTGCTTTCTTCAATACTTTGGGAGAGAACAGATTCAACCCAAACTGGAGGACAGAAAAAGAGAGTTGCATTAAAGGCACGGTCTGAATGTAAGTGAAGGTGAAATGTGAACAAGTGTTTGATAAAGTCAAATATTGCTGTCTGATTTTGTTATCAAAGAAGAAACTCATCAGTGACCTCAGGGTTCACAAAAGCCTACAATTAAGTATTATTGTGTACTATAAACCAACTTTTCATACTGTGAGGGAACCTGAGCAGGGGTACATTTTACAATTACACCAGAGTAGAAAGTACCAATAATGCTTTAATTTTAAAAAGGCAGCAAGCACAATCCCCTACTGCAGGTTTGCTTCAGTATTTACATCACTGGTAGAACTGATCCATCCTTGTTTAACCTTGCAACACTTGGGAAATAATTTCATGGACAATACATTAGGAGTTTTGTTCATGTTGTTATTGTCATACTTATAATTTAAGTACTATACATGGATGAAAATTGATGGAAGTGCTTACTGTTACTCAAACATGCACTGCTGCACATGCAGAGTTTGACATTTCAACCACACTTTACTGTTATAGCCAGGCTTTGTTCACAGACAAAGACTGTAAAGAAAAGAATTCCACTGCGGTCACCCTTTTCCTTTCATTTTTCAGGAAAATGCAGGTAAGCTAGCTACAATGGGAGCACAGTTTAACAGGAGATGGGCTGGATAAAGTAAAGGAATTACAACCTGCAAGATGCAAATAAGATGAATAGGAGGAGGGACAACAACGCATGACTGATAAATGAGGGGACAGAGACTACTGATAGAGATCAGGTGGGAGGAGGTGTGAATGATGTCAGAAGGACAGAGACTGCTGTTTTTGTTTGATATTATTATGAATCATTCTGCCTTCACAGTGCTTCCAGTTCAAGTTTCAACTCAGATGTTTCATTTTTTTCTAATAAGAAACAAAGTAAAAAACCTGTGTCCAACCACCAAATACTGTAGAAAAATTTAATAAAACCTCTAGCACCTCGGGAACAGCCTTCAAAGGAGAATATAAAATACATTCTAAAACACCAGCATTTTATATGTTAGAACTAATCGAATAATTAATAATTAGACAATCAAATTTAATTAAATAAAAACCTTGCAATTGCATTCTGCATTAATACCAGCAGGGGTTAGTGTGCCATATTTTATTATAAACAAAGATTCTTTATACAGACGTTTTTTCTTTATATCAAAATTAAATCTGCGTACAGGTATATGCTTAAGCAATAACCCACGCCTGGGTGTGGGTAATGCTGGATTTACCCACGGTTGGTGTGGTTTGGTCATGAGGGCGAAGCCCGAGTGGCCAAACAAATACAACCGTGGGTAAGTCCAGCATTACCCACACCCAGAAGTGGGTTATTGCTATTATACAATGACATTATTTAAGAAAAAAAATGCTTACTTTTCTTAAATAATGGCATTGTATAATGCCTCCGTGCTGCCCTTCCGCAGCTGTCCAGTATTCTGCAGTAGTTCTGATGTGCTGCACATGCATATGCTTACACAGTACATCAGAGCTGTGTGTAGAAGCAATGGAGAAAGGAAGGTCTTCGTTGCTTTTTAAAAGGTGTCCCGCTATGTTAAAAGAGTTTAACATAGCGAGATAGCTTTAAAAAAGCAACGGAGATCTTCCTTTCTCCACTGCTTTTTTAAAGCTGTCTCTCTATGTTAAATGAGTTTAACATAGCGAGACAGCTTTAAAAAAAGCAACAGAGAAAGGAAGATCTCCGTTGCTTTTTTAAGATATCTCGCTATGTTAAACCCATTTAACATAGCGAGATTACAGCAACGGAGCTCTTCCGTTCTCCATTGCTGTTTAACACACACAAAAAAAAGACATACTAATGGAAAAAGTCCGGGCGACTGGACCTTTTTCTATTAGTATACCTCCGATTTACAATGGGCACGCTGACCAATCAGTGTGCACATTTTGGAATATTGTGCCCTGCTGACCATCTGGAGTTCCATTATGATACTCCTTAAAGTGCATAGCAAGGAGGCACTCAAGCTGACCATAGGTTCATAGGTTCATAGGTTAGTACTAGGCTAACTGCCCTTGAGAGCCATTGTAAGCCTAGCCAATTATCCCTTGTGAGAATCGAACCCTGCACCTTGTGTTTGTAAGGCAAATACCTTAACCATTAGGCCACCCTCCCACCCATGTTTGATGTCCCTAATGTGTTCTTGAACCCTAAGCTTGAAAGCCCTCTTGCTCTCACCTATATAAAACATGTCACAAGGGCATTTCAGTGCGTAAATAACACCTTCTGTGTTACAAGGAAAAAACCCATGTGTATTAAAATGAATTCCATTAATATATGCAAATGTTCTAATAATATGCTTATATGTAATACATTTATCACAAGGAAAAGTACCTAGTACACTAGGAATTGTATATACTATTGTACATTCAGGTAAAGAAAATGTACTATGCACTAAGAAATGCTTAAGACTCCTGCCCCTCCAATACGAAAACAATGGAACTTTACATAATATATTGGAAAACTCTTAAAACTTTAATAAAAAATCCCAATAATGAGAAATCATCTTTTTACTTCCTTAGATAAAAGGTCATAAGTAGTAACTACATATACTTTTCTAGAATTTATATTTATATCAATACTAGAATTAACTTCTTGATGAATCACCCTAACACGCCTATCATGCATGTGCCCTTTCACTTTGTCCAATGAGTTATAAACAATATCTTTACAATATCCCCTATTAATAAATAACTCAGCTGTTTTATTTAGTTCGCTATCCAACTCATTGCTATTATGGCATAACCTTCTAACTGTTAGAAGTTCACCATAAGGCAGAGCTTTCAAGAGATGGGGGGATGGCAACTATGAGCATCCAAAAAAATGGGTGCCATCTTCAAATTTTCTGTGTATCTTACTTATAACTCTGACATTAGATCCCCCTTCTAAAGAGATATCTAAAAATGTAACTTTATTGCCTAACTGGAAACCATCAAACTGGAGGGAAAATCTATTGGTCTGTAAATCATCCAAAAAAACACCTAACCTTATCCTGACCACCCTTACAAACAAAAATTAAACCATCTATAAACCTATAATACAAAACTACATGTTCCTTAAAAAATGTGTTATACAAATGGTCCATTTCAAATAATCCCATCATGATGTTCACATACATGGAAGCAAAAGCTGCCCCCATGGCTGTACCTTTAAGTTGATGAAATAATTGACCATCAAATTCAAAATAATTATTAATTAAACAAAATTCAACCAATTCAATAATGTAATATGTCAAAGGACTTTCACCCAATGTTTTTCTTAAAGCTTCCAGCCCAAATTGATGTTGGATGCTTGTGTATAAACTTTTAATGTCAATGGTTAACCAATACATATCATCCAACCATGATAAATCAAGTACCTTAGAAAGAAAATCAAAACTGTCCTTAATAAATGAAGGTTGTTTAATTATGTAGGATAGAAGAAAATTGTGCAAACAAATCCCCAAATTATGCAAAAAATACTTACATGCTGAGACTATAGGGCGGTCAGGAGGTTTATGGGCATTTTTGTGAATTTTAGGCAGACAGTAAAATTTCACCATTTCACAACTTGTAGTATCAAATTTATTATTGATGTCTTGTTTAGTGAAGTAACCTAACCTAAGTCCCTTCTCCAACAGCTCTGAATATTTTTAATAGCTAAACGATATTCTATTATATCACTTTTACTGTATGTAGTATTATCGTTTAAATGTTCATAGGACATGCTGGCATATTGGGTGTAATGCATCATAACAACCTTGTTCCCCTTCATTTCATTTTTTAATTTTTTTCTGTTTGGCAATGTTTTTCATCCTTCTAGTCACTAACTAAGACACACAGAAGTTTTCTTGCCTTGTCCTTCACAGTTGTTAGGTTTGTTATGATATAATAACATTTTTGGTTTTGTTGTTTTTGTTAAATATGATTTGTCTGCTGTAAAATTTGTGTGAGTTGTGTGAGTTATGGACAGTAAAGCATTTAGTAAGGGTACATGTGGTCACAAAATACTATCGCAAGACAATTAATCCTTATGTGTTTAGTTAGGGAAAGAATATTTTACACTGTTTGTGAAATTTGTAAGGGGTTCCCTCCTAATACTTTAAGAGACAGGAAAAATAAATTAAAATCGTTCAAGATGGAGAAAGCTTTTGACCCCTCCCCCACCCTACTTCAGTCTCCAGTGTTGCTTTATTAGGAGCTCCTCAAACAGCTGGGCTAAACAAGTTCCTACTTAACCTGAGTCTTCTAAGCAGAGATAAAAACAAAAACATAAATCAGATAAGTGTAGACCTTCTCCAGATCCATAACTCACAAAGCCTAGACTGGTGGAAATGCAGCTTCTGCTGATTCTAGTGCTGATTTTGAAAGTTACCTGCTGCACTAGTCAGGACTGAAGGTTTATCTTCTCTTACCAATAGAGAAATTCATAGGATTACTGGCTTGAGACCACCATCAGCAAGATCTTGTAAATCCTCTTCCAATCCTTTCAACAGGCATTAACTATAAAAAGTTATTGGAAGCCTTTATTAGAGTCCAGACAAGAATGACTGAAGCCTCTTTCCATCTCTCACTTTGGAGTAGATACAAGTTTTCAGTTTTACAAAATTGTACTTGTTCTCCTCACTCGCTCTGTCTTGGTGTGAAGGATGGAGTCAATCTACTACACACTGATGTCAATATTGGCAAATTGTTGATGTTGACTGTGGTCTCAGTTTTTGCAATGCAGCCTTCAGTTTTGACACTGCCATCATTTTTTGTGTGGGAACCTTGCACAGGGTCATTATGTGGTATCTTAAGACATCCCAGTTTCTTCATTAGCTTTGGACCCATCACTCCTAAATAGTAATAAGAAACATATGTGCAAGAAGTAGCATATGATCTGTTTTCTGAGTCTACTACCCACATATCAAAGAAGAAAAAGGCATAGATTCCCAGCCCTTAATAAACTCAGGTTCAGTGAACTTCTTGAAATTATGGGACAGACAGAGGGATGGCCATAGACACTGCAATAACACCATGTAAGACTCTGAAGAAGGCTTTCTGGACTACTAAACCTTCTTAAAGGGTGGACCCTGATATTGATAAAATGATTTGACTGGCAAAGGCAACTACATGGGCTTGCACTGATATTGTGTCGTCTGTCCTGAGAAGGCCTGACCAGATTGTCTAGTCCCACTAAGACACACAGAAGTTTTCTTGCCTTGTCCTTCACAGTTGTTAGGTTTGTTATGATATAATAACATTTTTGGTTTTGTTGTTTTTGTTAAATATGATTTGTCTGCTGTAAAATTTGTGTGAGTTGTGTGAGTTATGGACAGTAAAGCATTTAGTAAGGGTACATGTGGTCACAAAATACTATCGCAAGACAATTAATCCTTATGTGTTTAGTTAGGGAAAGAATATTTTACACTGTTTGTGAAATTTGTAAGGGGTTCCCTCCTAATACTTTAAGAGACAGGAAAAATAAATTAAAATCGTTCAAGATGGAGAAAGCTTTTGACCCTTCCCCCACCCTACTTCAGTCTCCAGTGTTGCTTTATTAGGAGCTCCTCAAACAGCTGGGCTAAACAAGTTCCTACTTAACCTGAGTCTTCTAAGCAGAGATAAAAACAAAAACATAAATCAGATAAGTGTAGACCTTCTCCAGATCCATAACTCACAAAGCCTAGACTGGTGGAAATGCAGCTTCTGCTGATTCTAGTGCTGATTTTGAAAGTTACCTGCTGCACTAGTCAGGACTGAAGGTTTATCTTCTCTTACCAATAGAGAAATTCATAGGATTACTGGCTTGAGACCACCATCAGCAAGATCTTGTAAATCCTCTTCCAATCCTTTCAACAGGCATTAACTATAAAAAGTTATTGGAAGCCTTTATTAGAGTCCAGACAAGAATGACTGAAGCCTCTTCCCATCTCTCACTTTGGAGTAGATACAAGTTTTCAGTTTTACAAAATTGTACTTGTTCTCCTCACTCGCTCTGTCTTGGTGTGAAGGATGTTGGATTGGAAGTTTCAAATCTGATCCAATTGTGGCTTCCCTTAAGAAGCCTTTAGCCCAAATAACCCTGTTGTTCATCCCTTGGAAAAGGAGTAAAGGGTTGTAGGAAGATTTAGGAAGTATGTTTACTCATTCTGTAAATCTGGCTGAGGGCAGTATATTACCTTTTATATATGGTCATTCCATAGGGTGTTAGTAGATGAGATGCATCGGTCATTAGGTGAGTTACCATATTGATAGCTCAGACATTAACTACTGTCATCCATTTCCAACTTCACTGTGAGATTTGCCATTAACTCCACTGAGGGTGTAGCCCTGGCAGCAGGTGCCAGCACTGTATTATGGAGCGACACTTGGCTACACATGACAGATTTCACCAAGGATACCAAGGCAGCCTTTACTAATACCCATTTGATAGGTCCACTCTTTTCCTCCCACATGTTAAGACATACCTAAGAATATGGAAAAAAAAGGGAAGACCTAGTTTCGGCTTTTGGCGTAAAATTTTAGATTCTGTCATGTATCTTTTTAAGGACAAAGCAGAGCCCATATTAACTCTAGTTTTAGTTTTGCCAACAGCAAAAAAATAACTAAAGGTTTATAATGAATCAAAAGAACCGTGGCAACTTTCATATTATTAGTACAGAGGTAGACTTAATTGGTAGCAACATGTGTAACACGGTCCTTTCACCAGTGGACAGCAACAAAATCCATGAGACATTGACTGACTATGTCCCTGTGTAGACTCTGTCTCTCTACTTGCAAATATGGCTGGTCAACAAGCAGAATAGCAATATCTAGAGATTATTCAGTTTCATTTTACACCCCTCTCAAGCCTCACTCTTTCCCACCTTGCCAGATGTTGCACCCAATCAAAATAATGTGGTAAGAAAAGAGGTGTTAATCATTATAAGGAAAAGAGCCATCTAAGAGGTCCAACCAGACTAGAAAGGATTAAGTTTCTACCCTAGGCTCTTTTTGTTACACAAGGACAAAGAACATCAAGCCCATATTTGACATAAGTAGCCTAAATGAACTTATTTCCCCCCCCAAAACATTTGGATGTTTATGATACAGTCCATCCTTCCTTGTCTGTCAGAAGGAGATGGGATGTATTCTTTAGACCTTCAAGTTACCTACCACTACATCAAGATCGCAAACAAGTCTGTGAGGTTTCTAGACTTCCAAGCTGGAGCCAATCATTACCAATTCCAGTCTGTACCATTTTCCCATCTTAGGCCCTAGGGTGTTCACCAAATATATGCACATTGCTGCAGCAAACTAGAAGCCATGAAGGGTATAGGTGTCTCTTTACCTGGATGACCAGCATCTACCCATTGTGTCATGGATCTGGTTGATGACTTCTTAGGGGATCCTTCTCAATCTCTTTCATTCCCCAGGAAGTATACTGACCACTGAAAAGTCCTAGTTGGAGCCATCCTGAATACTGCCTTTTATAAGTTGCAGCCTGGACACTCTCTCATTCAGCGTTTGATTTCCCAGGATCAGGCTGCTTTAAGGTGGATTAGCAATCTACACTGAGTAATTATGTCAGTTTGCATTAGGGTGCAAGCTATAATGAAGGTTGGTGAGGGGAATATTTTTGCCAAACTCAGCAATACTACATTTTTTTGCATTTAATTTTAACACTTTCGAGTTCAGCATTGGTTGATGAGCATTATATCCTGTTGTAATGACACTATGTCAAGAGATAATCGGACAATAACTTCCATTTTGGAGTCATCACCAAACTTCATTGGTCAAAGAGCTGGATTATTTACTGCTTGGAGGTTGGAAGGATATGTACTAATATATGCTAGTTCCAGTTCACGTTTAGCTTTCCTCTTCCTGATGATCACTTTTAAGTCCCTTGCTGATCATTTGACTGAGTCTTTAATGTGGTAATTTTAGATTTATTGTAGAACTTTAGGAAGCGTCCCAACACCAATGCTTGAGATGAACTACCAGTTATTTTATTACATTCTGAGGAGGCATTTGCTACTTTAATCAGTTTGCTACCTAGCTTACTATGTAGTGATCTACATTTAGGTCTCTTGATTTATTTAAAATAACAGGATGAGGGATGGTGTCAAATGCCTTTGTCAGATCCTAATAAGCTCTGTGGACTGAGTGACCACTATCCACAGTCTCTGAGACCCCCTCAATGAAGTTTATTAACTTGAGTGGACATGATTTCACTTTGACAAAACCAAAATGTTGAGGGTCAAGGTGTATGATGTTTTTGATATCATAGTTTATGAAATCGGATATAATGCACTCCATGGCCCTGCCAGTTATACTAGTTAGACTAATATATCTGTACTTCCTGGAGTCTGTGGAAGGCCCATGACAGCAGTTCTTCATAGTTCCGGTACATATGTAGCTTAAGTTAAATAATTCTAAGAGGGGTTCCATGACAAATGTGAAGATTGGGGAAAGATGGGTGAAGGCTGCCAGACTAGTCAAATATAATTTGATACATAATTCTATCATTTGTACAAAATAAATGTAAAAAACAGACTTGTGTTTTTAAATGAAAGAAAACATTGTAAAATGTGAACTTCAAGATTGTTGCAACATTGCCATCTGCTGTAAGAAAAATCAAGCCAAGCATTTCAAATGTTCTTTGAAGTTACAATTATCTAAAAAAGTGGTGCAGAAGTGCCTGGCTGAACACATTCTTTCTATTGTCTTAACTTAAGGAATAATTGTTAGAGTATACATGTGAAATGTCTTTTATTGTTATAGTTTCCTGAGCAGGTGTTAGCTTGCTAAATAATGCAGTTTGTTTGCCTGGGAACTCCAGACTAAGTGTCAGGATGATGTAATGTGAATACTGGAAATACCTAAGTGTCAAAATGATGTAATTTGGGAGGGCCTTAGCAGAGCTGTTTGTTAGTGTTTTGAAAACTATTGTTCAGTGAGAGACTGAAAGCATTTTGTCTTGGACCATCAACCCCAGTACTGCTTATGCTCTTTATGTATGTAAATAGGATAAGAGCACTTTGTTTTCTCTTAAGAATAGCTAAACATTAGAAAGTTAGAGTAAGTGTTTTACTTTGACATCAGACCTGTCCTACTGTATTGTTTTAAGTTTCTGTGTGATCTCTGAACTATTAGATATCTCTGTGTTATAGTAGTATTGTCTTGTGCTTTAATTATTTATTATTAAACATTTTAAAAACCTTTACCTGTGGCTGGTTTGTGTAGCGACAAGTTAGGCTCTAGAGTACATTGCATATTTATAGAGGTTATCGTAATAGGCCACTCTAATAAGCCTTAGACTGAATAGTCACATTACCAATTGGATAATAATATTGCACAGTAATAATTGGACACTCTTTTAAGGGCCTTTGAGTAGCTGATAATTATTAAGCTGGTGGTGACAGAAATTACTACCGTATAGTCTAGGTAAAGGGGCACAGCTAAAGAATCTGTGTCAGCCTTTCCCAGGAGTGTCTGTGAAGTTGTATAAATACTTATCTCAAAATGTGTGTGGTGTGTCAGCTAACTGGGCAGGGACACGAATCACTGGTTGGACAGAGAGGGTACTGGAGGTTAGCTTGCCAGCTAGGCAGAGATCTGGACCCTGTAGCTGAGCCTGTGGGGAGTCTTATTGGGGACCTCTAGAGCAAGGAAGCAACCAGCCCCAGACTGACTGTGATCTCTCTGTGCACTTAAGGGAAATTGTACTTTACTGTGTGTATGTGTTATCCTTTCCTCTTCTAGGAGATAACCTCCCTGGTGTTCGTGGTGAGGATTGAGGCTCCTTGATTGCTGGGCCAGGGCACGGTCATCCCAAGTGGTGGCAGTGGTTGGGATAAGATATCCTCACAAGTGTTTGGCAGTGGTGTGGGTAGAGTGAATCCTGTAGCTTATGTACAGTGATCTCTGAATGTGTTTTGTACTCTAAATAAACCACGCAGAGTATACTCAGAGTTCAGATCACAATTGTTTTATTTCTTTTGTTAGCTTAGTTAGTCAGGGTGAGCAGGCAGCATGTCAGCACAGGAATATGGAAAGCTGACAAGGAGCCAGCCGGTAGAGATGTGTCAGGCTAGGGGACTGGTGCATGGAAACCTGACTGAGGCAGACCTGATTGCAGCCTTGGTTACAGCTGCATCAGAAAACAGCATCCAGGAGGACAGCCAGACTGGCAGTGGAAATACAATATCCTTGGAGAATGGACAGCTCAACCTTTCTGTGAAGGACTATCAGACTGGCAGTGGAGCTACAATATCTTCGGAGAATGGACAGCTCAACCTTTCTGCAGTGGACTTAAAAATCCAGCTGGAGCTAAAGAGACTTGAGTTGGAGGCCAGGCATTTGGAGATAGAAGCTGAAGAAAAGGAGCATCAGAGGAAGCATGAGAGGGAAATGCTGACTCTTAGCCAGAGTCATGGAGGTAATGGGGAAGGGAATAACTGGACCCCAGAAGCACGACAGGTCAGTAAATTTCTTCCACAATTTAAAGAGGAGGATTATTTTGATAGTTTCATTCACATGTTTGAAAGGGTATGCAAACAGTATAGTGTTGACCAAAGGCTCTGGGTACGGTTCCTGAACCCCTTACTCCATGGGAAAGCTATAACTTGTATATCACAAATGCCTGACTCTGTCTGTTTTGATACTGCTGTAAAGAAATGTCTGTTACAATGTTTTAAGCTAACACCTGAAATGTATAGGAACAAGTTTTGTGAGCATAAATGCAAGGCAGATGAAAATGTATGTGAATATGTTGTTGAACTGAGCACTTATTGTCATAGCTGGGTGAGTGGATGTCAGGTCACCACTTTTGAAGTGCTGGCAGACCTTTTGGTGAGGGAACAAGCCCTTAGCACTTTGCCTGAGGACATGAGGATCTGGTTAGCTGATAGGCAATGTGCTACTTCAGATGAGTTGGGGAAGAAGGAGAGACCTATACCTGACCAGCAGGGCAGCCCTGCCCAGAAAGGGGACCCCCAGTACTGCTCATGGGTCTAAATGAACTCATGGTGGGCAGCACAGACTGCCCCAACAGAATCTGTCAGTAGCAGGGGAAGTCACTAGTCCAGGTACACTTCCAGGAGCTAGGGTTAAATGTTTTGAATGCAACCAGTGGGGCCATGTGGCATACAGATGTCCACGGAGGCAAGATGCGGAGCCAAAGGTGAGGGAGCCAGTAAGTGGGAAAGACAAATTTCCAATAATGGGTTGTCTTGAGACAACAGGGGTATGGAACTACCATCCTGCAGATGTCCTGAGAGGGAAGGATTTGGATGAGGCAGTACTATGTACTTATGCAGTTACATGCAGTGAGGCAAGGAGACAAGCATGTGGCTCTGGTAGCCTGGGGGAGACCCACATAGACTGAGTATTTGCAGCCAGGATGGCTGAGGTGGTTACTTCAGGGAATGAGCTATGCTGTAGCAGTGAAATTGAATGTGAGCCACAGCTGCTTGTGGGTACTGATGTTCCCTTGGACAGGGTAACTGCAAAGGTAGAGGTGAGTAGTAGTACCCAGGCTGACAGTGAGGCACCACTGTCAGAGGATGCCGGGCTTCCTGTGGAAGGGGAGCTGGGAAGGGTTACAAGGAGGGAGTTGAGACAGGCTCAGCTCTCAGACCCTACATTGCAAGGCTTGAGGCAGGTAGCTAGGGAGGCACCTGACTCTCATGGGAAGGGGGAATTTGTATACTTGGACAAAGGGTTACTATACAGAGAATGGACCCCTGAGGGAGGGCTAGAAGGTGAGAGAGTACAGCAATTGGTAGTGCCTAGAGCTTACCGTCTGGTGCTTCTAGCCATAGCTCATGATATTCCCTTTACAGGTCATATGGGCATAAAACATACCAAGAGGCATATTATGCAAAACTTCTATTGGCCTGGAATTTCCAGAGATCTAACAGGGTACTGCAGGACCTGTGAGCAGTGCCAAAAGGTAGGCAAGGCAGGACACAAGGTGAGAGCTCCTTTGATGCCTTTGCCTGTGATTGAGGAGCCATTTCAGAGAGTAGTGATGGATATTGTGGGTCCTCTGAGTACCCCAAGTTCCATAGGGAAAAAGTATATCCTAGTGGTAGTGGATTATGCTACACGATACCCTGAGGCAGTGGCTTTGTCCTCAATGAGGCAGAGAAGGTGGCAAATATTTTGTTAGAGATTTTCAGCTGGATGGGTTTCCCAAAAGAAACACTGACTGACCGAGGTGCCCAATTTCATGTCAGACCTGCTGGCTTGTCTGTGGAAGTCCTGTGGGGTGAAGCATATGAAGAACACCCCCTACTATCCCCAGACTAATGGTCTTGTTGAGAAGTTAAACTCTACAATCAAGTCCATGCCACGGGCATTTGCAGATCAGTTTAAGAGGGAGTGGGACAAATATTTGCCCCATCTGTTTGCTTACAGAGAGGTTCCCCAGGAATCCACGGGTTTTTCACCCTTTGAGTTGTATGGGCATAGGGTGAGGGGACCTCTAGATTTAATTCGAGATGAGTGGGAAGGTGAGTGTGAGTCTCACAAGGAGTCTGTTGTGGCATACATCCTAAACCTTAGGACAAGACTCAGAACTCATGGACTTGGCCCAGGAGAACCTGGCAGAAGCCCAACAACAGAAAAAGGTGAGTTATGACAGGAATACTCAAGCTAGAGAGTATGCTGTGGGGCAGCAGGTAATGGTTCTTATTCCTGTCAGACGCAAGCAGCTTGGGAGGGACCCTACAAGGTGGTAAGAAAGGTAAATGATGTTAATTACATGGTGGGTTCAAGAAATCCGAGCAGTGTTGCAGGAATTTGGGGACGTGTTCACTAGGAAACCAGGAAGCACCCACCTGGTGCAGCACCAGGTGGATGCAGGACCCCAAAGGCCTATTAGGCAGGCTCCTTATAGGGTGCCTGAGAGAGTCAAACAGACTCTGAGGGAAGAGGTACAGGAGATGTTGGAACTAGGGGTGATTCAAGAGTCCAACAGTCCCTGGGCCTTGCCAGTAGTGCTGGTGCCAAGGACGGCTGGCAGCACCAGGTTCTGTGTGGATTACAGGAAATTAAATAGTCACACAGAGTCAGATGCTTACCCCATGCCTAGGACAGATGAGGCCCTAGAGCAGCTGGGTGGGGCTAAGTATCTTACAACCATTGATCTTACTAAGGGTTACTGGCAGATGCTCTTGACTCTCAGTGCTAGAGAGAAGTCAGCCTTTGTGACTCCTTTTAGCTTGTACAAGTTCACAAAGATGCCCTTTGGGATGAAGAATGCCGCAGCGACTTTCCAGAGGCTGGTGGATAATATCCTAGCAGGAGGGTTTGCCTTTGCTTACCTAGATGATATTGCCATCTACAGCCACTCCTGGCCAGAGCACCTTCATCATGTCAGGGAGGTGCTGGGCAGACTACAGAAGGCAGGGCTGACCATTAAGCTGAGCGAATGTCAGGTGGATATGGCAGAGGTCTCCTGCCTAGGATATAGGGTGAGGGTGGTAAGATAAAGCCAGAACCTGCCAAAGTGGAAGCTATTCAGGCATGGCCTGCACTTGTTACTAAAAAGCAGGTGAGGACATTCTTAGGGACAGCAGGGTACTGCATAAAGTTCATCTCCAGTTATAGTACCATAGCTGCTCCCCTCACAGACCTGACAAGGAAGAACAGGCCAGATAAGGTAGTGTGGACCCCAGCATGTGAGCAGGCATTTCAGAAGCTTAAAGAAGCTTTGGGAGGAACCCCTATGATAGCCAGTCCAGATTACAGCAAATAATTTGTTGTGCAGGTGGATGCTTCGAACCATGGGGTGGGGGCTGTACTTAGCCAGATTTCTTCAGAGGGGGAAGAGCACCCAATGGTTTATCTCAGTCGTAGGCTCCAACCCAAGGAGGAATGCTATGCAGCTGTAGAAAAGGAATGTCTAGCCATAGTGTGGGCATTGCAGAAACTTCAAGCTTATCTGTATAGAAGAAACTTCAGTGTAATGACATATCACAGCCCTCTAATATGGTTAAACAAAGCCAGTCAGCAAAATGCCAAATTGCTAAGATGGAGCCTGGGGTTGCAAGCATATGATATGTCAGTGCAGCACTGCAATGGGAGTAGCAATGCCAATGCAGATGGGCTCTCAAGACAGGGAAAAATTAGTCTAATGTATTTAACTTGCTTTTAGTTTCCAAGTATTCTATTTAACTTTTTCCTGCCTAGTATTTTTCCATGTTTTATAATGATTTTATAAGTTTTTGTTAAGTGCTTTCACATGTATAGTATTTGATTCCTTCTTGTACAATGTTTTAAGCAATGCTTTTTTTAGTTTGAGCATGAGGCTTAATTGTTTTTCACTGCTACTTAATCATTGTGTGATTTTTATTGATTAATTGGCATTTTAGAATCTCTATTTAAACCTGTGCATTTTTTACTGTGGTGTCTGATGAAGCAACTTCGGTTGTGAAAGCGCTTACCACTTTGTACTTTGCTGTGATTAAACGTTTTGCTGTGTGTTATCTTGGTGCATTTTTTACTTTTTACTTTTCATTTGGATTTATTTCTGCACCAAGGTTTTACCCAACACGGTTTCTTTGGTTTTCTGTTTTTGGTTTTGTTCGGTGAAGGGACACACAGCTCCATGGAAGATACTACAACTGAGCAGTCTGTGAGTGGACAACATCACCATTTCTTAAGGATTCTAGACATTCCTGTGAATCCGTTGTTGAATACTGTTATACAAGCTGGTATGGATGAAGCTTTTTCTAATCAACAACGTTTACCAGAATTTTTTCAGCAATATAAGAATCTAGAAAATATGATGTATAAATACAAGAGACTGCAATGGCAGAGGTTACATCTTCAAGCTTCGTTGGAAGCCAAAATTATTCCACGAGGCTTAAGAATTCTGAATATGCCCACTTATGGTGATACATATCCAGTCCTGCTACGTAAATGGCAAGAATTAAATTTACAATTTAGTTCACAATATATGGAACTTTTAATAGACTTTTCACCTATTGAAGCTGACTTAAAAGCACAGATTATTGATCTTGAAACAAAAATCACTGACAATTTTTCTTGTGATATTACATTTAACAAAATGAGTCAACTACAGGATAATATAGTTGCTTATGAGAAGAAACTACAGTCTATTAAGTTATCTAAACTTAATAGAGATAAAACCGACTTTGCAAGAAACAATGTCTTTTCTTGGCCGAAAGAAGTTAAAACTACATCTATTCAGAGTAATGGTCCCTTTAATGCAAATACTGCATCGCAGGGAAACACGACTGGCTCCTCTGGTCCTGTTTCCGGTTCTACGAATGATCGGGGAGTTATGGCGCCCGTATCCACAAATGCTACACAAGTGGAGCCAGGTTTGCAAATTCCTGTTACTGCTACTAGCAATTCAGCAGTTCCTACTACTACAGACAATCGGGGAGTTTTGGCGCCCGTATCTACGAACGCTATGCAAGCAGAACCAGGTATGCAACCTTCTTTTACTGCTTTTAGCAGTTTGGAGACTTCCATTACCACTGACAAGTTTATTAATGATGTGCGTCCCACTTACGCATCGGCAGTAATGCCTTCAACTTCAAATGTATCTGTAGTTAATAATACTCAAGGGCAAGAACTAAACAAGGAAACGAGTGTTTTTTTAGACAAGACAAAGAAGGGGGACTACTCTTTGAGAACAGTCCTGCCGTACAGAGCTTGGTCCAAGAGCTTTACATACAACAGCAAGACATTCAAGAGCCAGCACATGGATGTGATAGCTCATCAATCCAAAAAGAGATGCATGTAGTCTCAGACTTAGTTATAAATATTTCTTCTTTTGTGTTAAATGGTGAACAGCTTAGTGTTCTTAATAAAGGTTTATCTTTTATTCCTGCAAGGAGGGCCGACCCAGCAGAAATGTTGAAGGACTTATGACTACTCGGCAGAAGTCTTTCCCTAATGTGTTTGTTTCCTACAGATACTACTGCAGGTAATAAAGGACATAATATATACAGAAAACCTAGTACCTTTGTTCCAGCTTTACCAACAGGTATTCAACGATTCATAGATGTATGTGAAATTGCTTTTAGAGAATTAAACAACTCAACTGATACTAGTATGTCATTTTATAACTTGACAGTGGATGAACACAGAGCCCTGCAAGAATTAAAAAATATACATTCACTAGTTATTAAGCAGGCAGATAAAGGAGGCGGTATAGTGTTAATGGACAAGGATTTATATGTCACACAAATGGAGAAACTTTTACTTGATACGCATATATCAATGCATTTCCAAGCCTACTGTTAACGCTATTATAAAGTTTCTTTTTTAATTTTTGATTTACTAATCACAAATTTAATAGATGATTCACTTTGTAAGTATTTTAATGTGTATAAACCTCTTGTTCCCAGGGTATATGGCTTACCAAAAATACACAAAAATTTTTTATCTCCACCCATGCATCTTATTGTTTCAGGCACTGGGTGGTGTACTGAACCTCTCTCTATTTATGTAGAGGGATGCTTACATGGTTTCTTGGCAAACTGCCATACAATATTGAAGGATACACAGATGTTTTTACGAAGGCTTTATGATAGAATGGAAAGTGTTGCTGTTAATAAGAATTTTGTCCTTGTTACATTAGACATTGAATCCTTATTCACTAGTATACCTAACACCTGGGGTGTTGACAGCATTAGGGATTTTCTTTCTGTGAATAAGTGTTTCACCAACACTAAGATACAGTTGATTTGTAGTATCTTAGAGATTATCCTAGAGAACAACATTGTTATGTTCCAGGAGCAATTCTTTTTGCAGAAAGTTGGTGTGGCCATGGGCACTGCATGTGCAAATAGCTACGCCAACTTGACTTTGGTCAGCTGGGAAGAGCAAAATGTGTTGTCAAATAATAATCCATTCTTTGGACAAATACTTTGGTACGTCCGCTTTGTGGATGATGTGTTTATGCTGTGGAGAGGCTCTGGTATTGATTTGGCACAGTTTTTGGAATATTTGCATTCAACTACTGATTTTTTAAGGTTCACTTACCATAGTTCCAACACTGACATCAGTTTCCTTGATGTGCAGGTTAGTAAATCTGTTTTAAATAGTCTTTGCAGTAATATTTATTTTAAACCCACTAGAAAAAAATACTCTTTTGTACAAATTTAGTATGCACCCTAGACATGTTCCTAGGAACGTGCTCAAGGGTCAGGTTTTTAGAACACTGCGACTGCATAGCAGAGATGAAGATGCAGTAGTTGCCCTATCTAATTTAAAAACATAATTTTACATAGGGGATACTCACTTGCAGACATTGAACAGACTATCTCTAATGCCTGGAAGCTGAGAAGCACTAGATGTAAACCTTATTTTAATGCTGGTGATGCTGTTGACAATACAAGATATACTAACAGAACTAGTAATGATTTTAGAGTGGTGTTTCAGTTTTCCAGTAACATCAATCAATACTTAGATGTAGTCAAAAAGCATTGGTATTTGCTACAAGAAGTGCCTGGACTGGTAGACAAGGTCGGACATTCTCTTATTTTTAGTTTTAGAAATAATAAATCCCTTAAACAACATCTATGTCATGGTGAATTATCTAGAACTATTATTAGATCCAATCGGCATGGTACTTTTCCATGCAGGAATTGCAGTGCTTGTCAATTTATATATAGCAAAAATAAACATGTACATCCTACTAGGAAATTTTCTTTGTACACTAATTAATACACTGATTGCAGATCTACAGATGTGGTCTATTATTGTTTTTCTGTACAATGTCCTGCTTTTTATGTAGGAAAAACAAATAGAATGCTTAAAGATTGTATTTTAGACCACCTAAGAGATATTAGTAATAATAAACCATCAAATGCTCTAGCCAATCATGTTATGTCCAATGGCCGTTCTCATTCCTTTAAGTTTTTTGTTCTACAACATATTCATAGAAACCCCAGAGGTGGTAACATTGAGAATATCACAGAGGGACATGAACCGAAGTGGATTTTGAAACTTAATGCTGAAAAGTATCTTGGTTTTAATGCTGCTACTTCCTTGGTCCCTTTTTTAATGGCTAGACATCTCAAGCATTAAGATTAGCTAAGTTCTTTCAATATTAGTCTATGTATTTAACTAGCTTTTAGTTTCCAAGTATTCTATTTAACTTTTTCCTGCCTAGTATTTTTCCATGTTTTATAATGATTTTATAAGTTTTTTAAGTGCTTTCTCATGTATAGTATTTGATTCCTTCTTGTACAATGTTTTTAAGCAATGTTTTTAAGCAATGCTTTGTTTAGTTTGAGCATGAGGCTTAATTTGTTTTCACTGCTACTTAATCATTGTGTGATTTTTATTGATTAATTGGCATTTTAGAATCTCTATTTAAACCTGTGCATTTTTTACTGTGGTGTCTGATGAAGCAACTTTGGTTATGAAAGCGCTTACCACTTTGTACTTTGCTGTGATTAAATGTTTTGCTGTGTGTTATCTTGGTGCATTTTTTACTTTTTACCTTTCATTTGGATTTATTTCTGCACCAAGGTTTTACCCAACACGGTTTCTTTGGTTTTCTGTTCATGTCAGGGAGGTGCTGGGCAGGCTACAGAGGGCAGGGTTGACCATTAAGCCGAGCAAATGTCAGGTGGGTATGGCAGAGGTCTCCTGCCTAGGACATAGGGTGAGGGTGCTAACATAAAGCCAGAACATGCCAAAGTGGAAGCTATTCAGGCATGGCCTGCACCTGTTACCAAAAAGCAGGTGAGGACATTCTTAGGGACAGCCAAGGTACTACATAAAGTTCATCTCCAGTTATAGTACCATAGCTGCTCCCCTCACAGACCTGACAAGGAAGAACAGGCCAGATAAGGTAGTGTGGACCCCAGCATGTGAGCAGGCATTTCAGAAGCTTAAAGAAGCTTTGGGAGGAACCCCTATGATAGCCAGTCCAGATTACAGCAAATAATTTGTTGTGCAGGTGGATGCTTCGAACCATGGGGTGGGGGCTGTACTTAGCCAGATTTCTTCAGAGGGGGAAGAGCACCCAGTGGTTTATCTCAGTCGTAGGCTCCAACCCAAGGAGGAATGCTATGCAGCTGTGGAAAAGGAATGTCTAGCCATAGTGTGGGCATTGCAGAAACTTCAAGCTTATCTGTATAGAAGAAACTTCAGTGTAATGACAGATCACAATCCTCTAATATGGTTAAAAAGAGCCAGTCAGCAAAATGCCAAATTGCTAAGATGGAGCCTGGGGTTGCAAGCATATGATATATCAGTGCAGCACCACAATGGGAGTAGCAATGTCAATGCAGATGGGCTCTCAAGACAGGGAATGGGGTGAGGTACCCTCAGATATACCTAACCCTCTCAAACAGTGTTTCTCAAGGGTCACTTGAAAAACTAGCTTGAGTTCTCCAGGGAGGAAGAGATGTGACAATTGGGGAAAGATGGGCGAAGGCTGCCAGCCTAGTCAAATATAATTTAATACATAATTCTATCATTTGTATAAATAAATATAAAATGCAAGCTTGTGTTTTTAAATGAAAGAAAACACTGTAAAATGTGAACTTCAAGATTGTTGCAATATTGCCATCTGCTGTAAGGAAAATCAAGCCAAGCATTTCAAATGTTCTTTGAAGTTACAATAATCTAAAAAAGTGGTGCCGAAGCATCTGGCCTGAACACATTCTTTCTATTGTCTTAAGTTAAGGAATAATTGTTAGAGTATACATGTGAAATGTCTTTTATTGTTGTAGTTTCCTGAACAGGTTTTAGATTGCTAAATAATGTAGTTTGTTTGCCTGGGAACTCCAGACTAAGTGTCAAGATGATGTAATGTGAATACTGGGAAAACCTAAGTGTCAAAATTATGTAATTTGGGAGGGCCTTAGCAGAGCTGTTTGTTAGTGTTTTAACTATTGTTCAGTGAGAGACTGAAAGCATTTTGTTTTGGGACCATCAACCCCAGTACTGCTTATGCTCTTTATGTATGTAAGTAGGATTATAGCACTGTGTTTTCTCTTAAGAATAGCTAAAGATTAGAAAGTTAGATTAAGTGTTTTTCTTTGACATCAGACATGTCCTACTGTATTGTTTTAAGTTTCTGTGTGATCTCTGAACTCTTAGATATCTCTGTGGTGTAGTAGTATTGTCTTGTGTTTTAATTATTTATTATTAAATATTTTAAAAACCTTTACCTGTGGCTGGTTTGTCTAAGGACAAGTTAGACTCTAGAGTACATTGCATATTTATAGAGGTTATCGTAATAGGCCACACTAATAAGCCTTAGACTGAATAGTCACATTACCAATTGGATAATAATATTGCACAGTAATAATTGGACACCCTTTTAAGGGCCTTCGGGTAGCTGATAATTATTAAGCTGGTGGTGGCAGAAATTACTACCATATAGTCTGGGTAAAGAGGCACAGCTAGAAAATCTGTGTCAGCCTTTCCCAGGAGTGTCTGTGAAGTTGTATGAATACTTATCTCAAAGTGTGTGTGGTGTGTCAACTACCTGGGCAGGGACTTGAAGCACTGGTTGGACAGAGAGGGTACTGGAGGTTAGCTTGCCAGCTAGGCTGAGATCTGGACCCTATAGCTGTGCCAGTGGGGAGTCTTATTGGGGACCTGGAGATCAAGGAAGCAACCAGCCCCAGACTGACTGTGATCTCTGTGTGCACTTAAGGGAAATTGTACTTTACTGTGTGTATGTGTTGGCCTTTCCTCTTCTAGGAGACGACCTCCCTGGTGTTAGTGGTGAGGATTGAGGCCCCTTGATTGCTGGGCCAGGGCACGGTCATCACAACAGCATTATTTATTAGCTATCCAGGTATGCTGTCTAAGCCTATTTTTGGCTATTGAAAGTATAGTTAGTACACACTCCTGCATTATCTTAGGTTGTATAAGGGATTCAGGGATTTGTGGAATTCAGATGACTATTTCCTGAGTAAAGTTTGTGCTAAACATATCTGCAAAAAAATTATGTTCTAGATTTAAGTGGGGTGGTTTAATTTTGGATTAGATGAAAGCACTGCTGGATGTTATTTCTTAATTTTTTGACAGAATTAAAAGGGGTTTATAACTGTACTTTGCTTCAGCTGTTAGTTCCATTTCATGTTTAGCTTCACTCTCTTCCTGATTGTTGCTTTAAGTTCATTTCTAATCCTTTTGATAGTCTTTAATGTGAGGAGGTTTATATTTATTAATAGAACTTTAGAAGTGTTTTTACTTTTGTTATATGACCATCAAGGTGGTTTATTTTTGAAATTCCCAATACATTCCGCATTCAGTTAGAGAAAAATATTTACTACAGTACATGGAATCCCACAAGCAGCTCAAATTTTGTAGAGACAGAACTATATCTTTCAGAAAAAATTCAAACTTGATTGACTTTTTCACCAATAAAATGGAATCTAAGGTTTATGAAGTAATATTATTTAACTGGTTAACTAAAAGCGTTACATTTTGTTACAAGAAAAACAGTAAAGGTTTGCCTTCACAAGATGAACTCAGGTGGAGCAGTGGCTTGTTCTCAGGAATTTTTCCTGAAATGCAGTCATAGGTAATATTTTTTGTGGCAGCTGTGTGGGCTTCTCTGATCTCTTTCATAAGATACTACTAGCTAGATGTGATCTCTAGATCTGTGTTTTCCTTCAGAGCCACTGTAATCCTATGTATGTTCCCAGAGGATGCGCTTAGTGCTATTTCCAGCTGTTGGTATTGATGGACCACCTCATGCTAGATATGAAAGTTTAATGAATGCCATTATGATAGATGTGGATGAGCACACCTATCCTCGTCAACATACCTGCACACAATCCCATTCTCTTCTTGCTGATGTAGTCTAGAGGTCATTAGTTTCCCTACTGAAATGTCTGCCCTTGTAACACTGAGTGCCAACATGCCAAAAAAAAACATCACTTTTCTCCTTTAAACTTCTTCTTTGCAGGGGCTCTGCACCCATAACTGCATGGGAGACAAGCACCAAAACCTCCCAAACTTATATAGACTAACTCCAAGATTGCCATGCCTTGGAGAAAAGGGAATATTTCATGAAATGGGTATCTTGGATGTAGTATATACAAGTCTGTTTTTTTTGGCCACTCAGTCTCAAAAAAAAAAAAAAAAACAGCTGAGCTGTGTCACTGTCAGGGAACAAAATAATTTATTAAAGAAATAAACAGTACTTTGGAAATGCTTTTATTCCTTTAAGAAACATGGAACCAGAGCCAGCCTTAGCATCTGTAGGGCTCAGTTTGGACCATTTTAGCAGCTCCCCCCAGTTGACCCCTTCCCCGTCTACCACCCCAACCCTCCCCTATGCAGGCTTCTTGGATTTAAGACTATTCCGATTAGATATCATGAATGCATGCTATTACTGCATGTTAAAAATAAAACAAAATGTTTATTCATTACTTATGTTTTGTCATAAGGCATTAAAACCAAAGTAAAATATTAAACAACTGGATTACCTCCAGATCCAACATCAGCTGTAATTCCTCTTTCAGGTCTGCTTAACTCAGTCAATCACTCTATAAGGGGCCTGTTTGATGGGCCTCTGGAACTCTGTTTACATCATGCTTCATCAGGTGGGTGCACCCTGGCTTACCAGGAAACATGTTCCCAAACTCTTGAAGTATTCCCTGGATGTCCTGAACCTGTGTAAGATAGCGACACATTTCCACCTTGCCCCTTCCTGAACGTCTTCTTTTTTCTCTCTATCTTTTCTGTATTGTTCCTTTCTCTTCTTTCTGTCATTTGACACACACCTTACACTCTTTCACATCCCATGCCTAACAATAGTACGTACTGTAAATACATTGCTCTTTATGTCTTATTTTCTCCACAGAAACATTATGGTTGGAGTTCCTTACTTTGCTACAGTCATAAAACTGTTGAATGTCTTCAGAATGCTTGACAACAACAACAATAATACAGTAATAATGTCAGGTCTCACTCCACCCCACTTTTAACTATTTCTGAAAGTATATTTTTATTTATTCAATTATTTGTTAAACTGGGTTAAGTAGACTAATGCTTGCATATATTTTCCATCTGTGTTCTGCATGATAAGGGCAACATTACGAATTACAAGCAGGGATAATTTAGAGTAGTGACTAAGCATCATGTTTTTGCAGGTGGGAGGAAATAAAAATGTCTTAAAGAAACCACTTGGATGCAGGCTGAACACACAAAATCTAAATACTTTGTTCATCTTCCTATAGTACTCTTCCCCCAAACTACTTCCCGTTCCTGTCCAAGCATCTTCTGTGTTTAAGTTTCTGCATGCTCCATGCTTTGCATGTGACTCCAACTATGATACTAGGGCTGCAGTACATTTATGAGACAGATTGTGTCTGCTGTTTTGTTTTTTCCAGTTTAAGCCAAGTGAATAATGTTATATCTTCCTGGGCATCCTGCACTTAGCGCGCGCGCACACCCCTTGTATTTGACTGCATTTCTCAGCCACACTACAGTAGATTCCCTCTTATCTGGTCTCCTTTTAACTGGACTCCTCTTTAACTTGCCATATTTTCGTCAAGATTTTTTTCAGTGTATCAAATTTCCATTGCCAATTCTAGGAAAAAGTACAGTGCACTGTACTCAGAGACAACGTATTACTTTATCCAGAAAGTAAAGTTTAATAAGAGCACTGGTAATCAATACAACATATATGCATATTTTTAATCTGATTTACAACCTATAAATTCTATTTTGTATGCTGTTTTGGCATAACCAGCCATTCGTTTATCCAGCCTAAGGTCCGGTCCCAGCAAGACCAGATAAAAGGGAGTCTACTGTATTGAATTGGTAACTGTCCCAAGTCTCAGTGATCAGAAATTACCTCACTTCACAATATCTGTTATTTATTTATTTATTGGCTGCTTTCTAGAGTTTTTCATAAAGAATTTGAATGACTATCCCATAGTTATTTCTTGCAATTGTATTCACTAGCAAAAACTCCATGCCACTAAGAAAAGCAAAAGAAAACACTGTAATTTTTCTCTCTATTAGTCTTAAAATTAAGCCAGGTCTTTTTATTTTCCGGTACAACAATTGAAGTGGTACACCAAACCAGATGGTTAATCTGACCAGTTTTCACTTAAAAACATGATGAAGACCAGGCAACAGCCTCTGATGAACAGCTGACTCTGTGAGCTATACAAGAGGTGTGACTCTGCAGTTACTAATAACACTGGACTAGCCCCCAGCGCAGTACATGATGGGAAATGTGATGTCTGCTACATTAACATTTACCAATAGGAAAATGTCTTGCACTTTCTCAGTAGTGCCAACCAGGCAACTCTGTGGGCCAAATAATGCATAATGATTCTATATGAGCCTGGTGAGGGGCTTCCTTTGGGTGCCAAATAAGTCCAATTGGCTTAAGGTTGTACATGCATGAAACTTCATAGACATATGAAGTTCTATACCGAAAAGAAAAAAATTCTTACTAAGTACTTGTTAGTTAGTTATTTAGAATATAGATATTTCATTTTCATATGATATAACTGCAAAAATGTAGCATATAAGGTTGTTTTACTGACTTTTTAGTTTCAACCATGTGTAGAGCTGGCTCACTCTACATGTGATAAGCATACCAGGTTTGGCTGAGGAAAATTTAAAAAAATAAAATAACTTTATTGTAAATACAGTAATGATTTAAGTGAATAAAATATCAATGAAAGTTGTTTTATTAGTGCCTAATGGTGTTTCAATTCTGAAGACTTACAGAGCAGGATGGAAGATGCCTGTGATGTATTTAATTATTGAGAGAATGCTATGTATTCTGACCTAGATCATTTAAACTGCAATGTACCAAATAACTGATCATCTGGAGATACTGAGTGAAATACTTTATCATGGGAAGTGACTTTATGATTGTAGGATGGTGTTTTCAGATTAGACAATGTGTAGACTAGAGCTCAGTCTGCCTGTTAAGTGGCACAAGTAATTATTAAATGAACAAAAGATATATTGGCCATGGTTGTTTATGCTTATAAATATCATTTAATATGTAATTTAAAGTTTCTTTAGTAACAAATGACAGTGTTTGTGTTTTGAACACATGTATAACAGATCTCACACTGCCTACAATGCAATTAATTATTGCAGAATATTAAGCATACTGCCCATGGTTATTTAAGCTGTGAAAGACCAAATGACTAGTGACTGTAGAATAATTTGTGATTTAAATGAAGAAAACTTTATGGTAGTCTGCATTCTTGATAAACTTCTTCAGCTATTTATTGAGCACAAGATAGATAAACGTCTTTATTAAAACTGGAGAAGAATTATTTATTTTTATTTTTTTTATTTTACATTTGTTGACCAGGCTAGTCTAACTGGATATATGTCCATTTTCAGTAGAGGCCCGGGGAGAAAAGCTCCAAGCATGAACAGTGACAAAGTTAACAATGTATAACAAAGACATGTATAATAACAGTACAGAGGTAGCATTGGTTAAAAGAAAATTATAGTATTATAATTATAAACTATAGATAGTACATTAAAAGTTAAATGAAATAAAAAAACAATTATACTAAACACAAAAGTGGGTATGAGCAAGACAGAGTAATGCCCTTATATTATATTGTCTTACTATGAAAAAAAAAGAGAAGTAATTAGATTTGGAGGCCTAGGTTAGGGGAGTGGGGAAAGGGGTATGAGCAGGAGGGGAAAAAGATTTCAGTCTGGGTTAGCACAAGGACAAAGCCATTGAGTTTTAAGATGTTCTTTAATATGTTTTTTGAATAGAGAAGTAGAAGCTAGGGTGGATAGTTCAGGAGGAAGCTGATTCCAGTTTTTACCTGTAGTGTTTGAGAAAAGTGAGTCGCCAGCTTTGTTGTTAGATTTAATTGAGGAGACCAGGAGTTTATTAGCAGAACGTAGTGTAGCTAGATTTTTATATTGTGAAATCAGATTAGTGAGGATAGGGGTATTATTGGGGTGGTATAGGATCTTTTGAGTGATAAGTAACTGTTGACAGAGTATATGGTTCTGCAGTTCTAGCCATCCTAGTTGTTTGAGGTTAAGGCACTGGTGAGTTTTAAAGGGAGAGCATGTGATGACTCTAGCTATGCTATTATAACAGGTAGAAAGTTTGGAGAGGTTGTTTTTAGATAGGTTAGTATATATAGCAGAGGCATAGAAGAGGGTAGAAATGAGGTGGGTTTGGGCAATAGTTTTCCTGGCTGAAGGGGTAAGGAAGGGTTTAATTCTATAGAGTACCAAGTTTTTTGTTAACAGACTTTATGGTGGAGTTAATATAGTCATCATAGTTAAGACGATTATCAATTGTCACACCTAGTAGGCGGGTTGTAGTATCTGGGGTTATGTTGGTAGCATTGTTAGAGGTTATAGAGAAGAATGGATTGGGTGATTTATGAGTTGGAGTAAAAAGCAGTAGTTTTGTTTTTTTGGGATTAAGGAGGAGGCAATGTTTCATAAACCAGTTTTCAACATTTTGGAACACAGTTTGGGTGAGGTACTGGAGGGAGGCTATTTTCTTAGCAGTACAGATTAAGGTTGAGTCATCTGCATATTGAATGCAGGTGGCTTGAGGTATGTCCATGTGGAGGTCGTTAATTAATAAGGAAAAAAGAAGGGGACCTAAGATAGAGCCTTGTGGGACTCCAATATTTACTGGGAGTAATGAAGACAGGTTGTTATCCCAAAGTACTGCTTGCTGTCTGTTTTGAAGATAAGACCTAAACCACTGTAATGCTAGTGGATCAAGTGAATGGTACTTTAGTTTGTCTAGAAGTAAGTTATGGTTAACCATATCAAAGGCTTTTGGCGGGTCAATAAGTAGTGCAGAGGAAAAGGAGTTATTGTTACGATTTTTATTTATAGTCAGTGAGGGAAAGAAGGGCGGTCGTTGTGCTGTGGAAGGGCCTAAAGCCATGTTGGCAGGTGGCTAGTAGGAGTCGTTGTGCTGTGGAAGGGTCTACAGCCATGTTGGCAGGTGGCTAATAGGTTATTTTGCAGAAGGTGGTTGAGTAGTTGTTTGTGAATACATTTTTCCATTATCTTAGCTAATGGGGAGAGTAAGGCAATAGGTCGAAAGTTAGAAAGCTCAATAGAAGATCCACCTTCATGTAGAGGGATGATGTGAGATACTTTCCATATGGTAGGGATTTTGCCTTCAGAGATAGTTCTGTTAATAAGGATAGAGATGGGGTAGTCTATAGCTTTTGCATCAATTTGTAGATATTCAGATGGGAGACAGTCAGCAGACGGGGTGCAAGGTTTCAGTTTTTTAAGTAGCTTATAGATGAGAGATGTAGGTACAAGTTGTATATGAAAGGTAGGAGATGAAGTCTTGGAGGTATTTGGTGGAGAAGCAGTAGAAGGAGGTAAAGAACAAGTGACTCATAAGTGTAAATTCAAGTAAAACCATAAGAACATATATTACACATACATAGCAGAAAAAACAGTAAATACAGTGAAATTCAAGAAGGCATTAAGTTAAAGTATAAAAAGCCACTGGATATGGGAATAGTTTGGTATTCATAAAATCTTTTTAATAAAATTGCAAGTTAAAACTTTCACCAAACAAGGCTTCTTCAGGCATAATAAAAAGGAAATCACAGCATTATTTAAATGAAATTTAACAATCATATGATTCAATAATTAGTTAGTAAAATCCAACTCATTTATGTAGTTTATGGAGTTCCCTTAGTATAGGTTTTAAAGATACACAACCATTAAGTCTTGGTGGTATATGTGCCTTCAGGCAAAGTATCCAATAATATGCATCAGTACAATGTGTAATATTACCCCCTCATATTGGTTTAAAATTTTAAATCTTTTATATGAACCACTATGATTGTATGTATGCTTCAAACCTGGCCAAAAGAAAACAGCCAAAACCTTTAGGAGTAAAGATACAATCCTACCAACAGAAAGAGCTGATTCTGACAAAACTGTCTCAAAAAGACAAACTACTAAAAGTTGGAGACAGTGCAGTGTTTGTGGCAAATTATTACTCACGGTAGACCAGGCAGAAGAGGATTAAATGTATTCCAGTAATCAGGGAATGCTGAGAAACAGGTATGAGATTCAGGCTGCTGTATCCAGCTATCTTCAGAATATTTTTTTTTCTGGAGGATCAAAGTCATTTTTTTGATGCAGAAAAGGCTAAGGAGGAAATACAAAAGTTTGTCCAACAAAAGCGAGCTAACAAGCAGAAAGGGATTCTGCTTCTTATTCTTTTGATGGTAGGGCTCATAGGGAGACTTTTCCAATGTTCAAAATGAAAATACTTGAGAGACAGAAAAAATGCACAAGAATTGGCTAGAAGAACCAGGAGTACATTGGAAATGAAACAGAGACTGGATTTGAATGATGGATATCAACAAGAGAAAAAAAAACAGCAACATGAAAATTAATGAATTAATGTGGGATTACAAAACATCAATTACATTTGTGAAATATGATGGAACAAGAAAACCTAGAAATATTGGACTTTTTGATCTTATTAATCTTGTAGGGACTCTATATGCCCAACTTCATGTCACTAATGTTTGGAAAAACATTAAAGAGAGGGGAAGAGGAAGGAAAGAGGTAAGTGTAAGTGTACCTCTCAACTGTATCGAGTTCCTCGGCAAATACCGCTTTTGAGGGCAAAATATTGGGGTGCCATGAATTCCTGAGTGGCCCCTTTAATTTCCCACTTTCCTGTTTTTTTTTTAATTTCTTTTTTTCTGGTCTGACCTGACGTCATCATGTGCAGCCAGCCATTCATTAATTTAACTTGTTGCAGAGTTGAAACATCAGCCAGGCAGTGTACAGCACATCTTTATTCCTCCAGCCAGGTAAGGCAAAAAAAAAAAAGACACAAAAGGCAGGTCTCAGTGATAAATAGTTGATGTAGTCTGTTGTTTATTTTTATTAATGTGGGTTGTAGGCTTATTTGTTACTGGAAAGTGGTAGATTTATTCTGCTTCAGGCGAGTCAACACTGTGAGCTGGTTATACTTTTTAGGCCACGATTTTATTGCAGCGTTATTATGTGCAGTGTGCCTAACAGTAGAAGATTTAAAACGTCATGGGAGTGGGCGTCGGTTTGGTGATTATTATTTCAATAAATCAATTTTCTGCAGATTATCTTGTACATTGTTGTACTCCTCTTGTATTGGGGATATTAGTTAAGATTTTTAAAGCCTTTCATGAGCGTAATTTGAGCTGCATAGTTTAAGGTATTGTTCTCCTTTTGTGTTTAATTTACAAGAAAGTGTAGCTAGACTGTTAGTTGTGTCTTTATTAAATTGCTGGAGCTGTCAGTGTCTCGGGTTTTGTTCATTGAGTGGTATGTGGTAGTGGCATTCTCGGAGGTTAGCTGGCCACTGGCCAGATGTATTTTCTTTGAATGTGGATTTCAATGCTGTTTCAATGAATGTGAGTTTCAAGGGCAGAAAAGTTTTAATGCTATGTCTGTTTTCATTGTGAGACTGTATTGCTTTTTTTAGCAGATGTCTATTAGTGTTTGCGCTAAAAAATAAAAGTTTTAATGAAATACAAATCATTCTAGAAGTAAAACAGTATGCACATTACAGTTTTTAGAGCTGTTATTAGTTTTACCCTTATTGGGTTTTCTTTTTGATGCACATTACAGTGTTTATGGTAAATGGAGGGAAATAGTCAAGTAATGGGACACTGGTATCCCACAATTCCTTCGGTGTGGGCGGGGTTACCTAAATATATATGCAAATGTTATGTTAATCAGCGTACAGATTTGTACCTATTTTTCATGGGCCTTTGTCCAGATAAAGATTACCTTTGGGCTGTTTTCAAATCATAGGCCCCCTTGCACATGAAACATACTTCTGTTCTTTTGATACACCTTCCTGATTGTATTAAATTATATTCCTTGTGTAATACAGTACACTTGCTAGAGCACATTTTAAATGTATTGTTTTGAACATTTTTCCAGTAAGAAACAAAACAAAATGCATGAACCAATAATGACAAGACTGCCCAATTCAGAACATTTCCATCATAAAAATCTACTCAAACATCTACAGTCCACCAGTATCAGTCAATATGCATAATCTCTGCAGAAGTAAAAGTCATCTAAATGATTCCACATTAAAGAAATCTGTAAACTTAGAGGCCGCTGCTAGCAAACTTTATAGTTCATTCTTTCATCTACAAATAAAGTACCTGTTGTCCTTGAGGAATAAATTGACTATGTTACATTAAAAAATGATAAGCTAGTAATATTGCAATAGGGAATGGATGGCAAACTGATAACAGGTTCATATTTACTAGGTATCTGTACCAAAGAGGACATTCTCAGGATTGCAGCATCCAACCCTTTTAAAAGTACAACACAGTACAATATCAACAATCCAGCTACATATTGTGGAAGTAGAACCCAAAGTCTTCTACATCAAAAGCAAGGACTATACCTGTTGTGCTACTAACACAAACAAACTTGGCATAAGCAATACTAATCATCTTTTCCCCTGAAGAACTAAGTAGCACAAAAAAATCTGGAAAACAATTTACTGGGGGGGGCAAGGGCCCAAAACCAGAGACATTTTAAACATTGCTTGTATAATCTTAGAAAAGTTGTTAAAATAAAAGGTTGTGTCACCTTGCGTTCCCTAAAAGATAGGAAGACTGAAACTTAAATGGCTATTATTTAGTGAATTCACTTCTCACTGATTTTGCCAGAAAACCACACACACACACACACACACACACACACACACACACACACACACACACCTTTCTAAAATTAACAGAATGCAAAAATATTTCAGCATTCGACTGCCGTTTCTACAAATATGCAAGCAAAGGTTTCAGCACACAATTGGTTTCATTTCTACAAGTATGCAAGCAAAGGTTTCAGCACACAAACAATTGGTTGGCAAAGGTTTCAGTACACAATTGGTTTTTCAGCTGTCTCTACAAGTATGCAAGCAAAGGTTTCAGCAGCACACAACTGGTTTCAGCTTAACCTCTCAAGACTAATCTTAAGAACTGGCTAGGTTTTCTCAAGTTCACCTCCAGTCTAACATGTTTTCCCTTCTTGGAAATGCGTGTGTAATGGTGGTGGTGGTGGGAGTCATCTTGAGTATGTAATGGTGGTGGTGGTGGGAGTCATCTTGAGTATGGTACTTGGCAAGTTATGTTGCCTTCAAGCTTCCATGATCCTAGAACAGCAGCTTCTCAATAAGTGTGTGACACTAGTCTGAATATTTTCAAATACAATCTCGCTACAAGAAACTAACACCATTAAAACATTTTTGCAAGGAGTCTCAGCCATAGCACCCATTGCATCCAATCGCTATAACGGAGCAGGTGCATTACACTACACGACGATGCTGGGTTACTACTCATTTGCCCAAGATCAAATCTAAACAATATCAGCAAAAACATAACACTGTATAAATATAAAAGGAAAATGCAGTAACTCTTAGCATGATCGACATAAGGTTATGGCAAGTCGTTGCTCAAAACTAGTTTTAACTATTCCAAAAGCCCTGTTATTAAATTGAAAACAACATCTAACCCATCCTATAGTAGTCCAAGTCACACACGGCATGCAATTTATGCATACCCATAACAGGCAAACGCCTATAGCTTACAAGATGATGACATTCAGTCCAACAAAATATATTTACCCACTGAATCCACACACTGCAAATTAGTTGTAAATATAAACTACATTTACCCAAAAGAAACGGAAAAATTAATGTAGAGGCCTGCTCAACCATAGCACAATCTTACAGAATATGGGGAAGTAGGGGTGGAGTTCAAAAGCAGTCAGAAACATTTACTTCACAACCTCAGACTAAAACCAGCTAGCCTTCGAGAATGCCACTACCACATACCACTCAATGAACAAAACCCGAGACACCGACAGCTCCAGCAATTTAATAAAGACACAACTAACAGTCTAGCTACACTTTCCTAAAAATTAAATGCAGAAGAAGAACAATACCTTAAACTAAGCAGCTCAAATTACGCTCATGAAAGGCTTTAAAAATCTTAACTAATATCCCCAATACACGAGGAGTACAACAATGTACAAGATAAGCTGCAGAAAACTGATTTATTGAAATAATAACCACCCAAACTGACACCCACTTCCATGCCGTTTTAAATCTTCTACTGTTAGGCACACTGCACATGCAATAAAACCACGGTCTAAAAAGTATAACCAGCTTACAGTGTTGACTCACTGAAGCAGAATAAATTGATCACTTTCTAGTAACAAATAAGCCTACAACCCAAATTAATAAAAATACACAGCAGACTACATCAACTATTCATCACTGAGACCTGTAACATACCACACTTATAATTCAAGACAATTAAGATGTGCCTTTTGTGTCTTTTTTTTTTTTGCCTTACCTGGGTGGAGGAAAAAAGACGTGCTGTACACTGCCTGGCTGATGGTTCAACTCTGCAACAAGTTAAGTTAATGAATGGCTGGCTGCAGTGATGACATCAGGTCAGACCAAAAAAAAAAAAAGAAAAGAAATTAAAAAAAACAAAAAAACAGGAAAGTCGGAAATTAAAGGGGCCACTCGGGAATTTGCGGCACCCCAATATTTTGCCCTCAAAACAGGTATTTGCTGAGGAACTCGTTTGTGAGGTATGGATACAATTAATGTGGAATTTAAAAAAAAGGGTGGAAATAAAATAAAAAGAAATATGGTTATGAAGAAGCAAGACACATTTAGAGGGACTGACAAATGTTAAAGTATTGCAGAATAGGGGGAATGTCATAGAACAAGAAGAGTTGCAATTACAGAGTGTGAAAAAGAAAATCAGGGACTACCTTGATAGTATGCATGAGTTTAGAAAGATTACTGTAAAGCAACTTTTTTGATAATAACGCCAGAGTACAAAAGCTTTTAGCAGAACAGCTCAGACAAGGAAAATAGAAAGGGTTGTTGCCATGTTTAGGGAGTCTATAACAAAGAAACTAACCAGAGATACTAGAGAGGTATTAGAACATTTTCAGAAATTTTATGAAAATCTGTATAAAGCAGAGAAGTGTGGAAATCAAGTGAAAGTACAAATGGAAATATTTATAAAAGAATTAAATATGCCAAGGTTAGAAGTAGATGAGGTGCATTTGCTAACAGGATAGCAGGAGATGAGATGAAAAATTATGATGTATAACCAATCTATAAAAGGAATACATGGTATTCCTGTGAAAGTTTGGAAGCTTGAATGGAAGAAAGTACTAAAGATCTGGAAGGTGTTTAACTGTATTTTAAAAGGAGGAATGGTGGTAGCTGTAATAACTAAAGATGGTAAAGGCCCAGCAGATCCAGCTTCATATAGGCCCATTTTGATTCTAAACCATGATTATAATGTGTTTATGTTTATAATAGCTAAAATAATGGCAATGATGATGCCAAAATTGATAGATATGGAACAATGTAGTTTTATGGAGGGGAGGCAAACATTTGACAACATTAATAGAACAATGATGATCCAGAGGGAAGCAGAATGTAAGAAAATACCAATGTTGTTTGTGGGTCTTGAAGAGAAGTTGGGATATTATGAGTAGGGCAATGGAAGCACTTACATTCCCTGATAAAAGTATAAGATTGATTAGGAGGATACATGAGGGATTGGAGGCAAAAATTAAAGTGTGTGTGTATGGGGGGGCTATTTCCCCTTTGTTATTTGCATTATATTTAGAACCACTGTCAAAGAAAATAAGGGACTCAGAAATTTAAAGATATAATTGGTGTGGTAATCAAGACAAGTTGGCTGTATTTGCAGATGATATTATTTTATACCTGATAAAACCAGAAAAGGACATTTCAGTGTTATAAAACATTCTGAGACAGTTTCAAGTCTTTTCAGGATACAATACAGAATTAATGAAGATAAAACAAAGCAATAGCTGTAAACGATGTATCCACATGAATTGGTTCAGCAATACCCATATTTACACGGACATGAAGTATTAGGAGTATGGATTAAAAGGGATTCTGTTATGGCATGTAAGGATAAGTTGGAAGACACTAAACAAAAGATAAATCATAACTGAAAAACTGAAACCTCTGTTTTATGGATGTGGATAGCAAGATACAAGAAGTGAAAATGTTTTCAGTCCCTTTAGTTTTATTCACAGGTCAGGCATATTTTTATCAACCAGAGGAGAAGTTTTGGATAGCAATTAATAAAGAGTAGAAGGATTTTAACTGGGAGGGGAAGAGGGCAAGAGTCAAGTGGGATAAGTTGATCCTTCAAATAGAAGAAGGTGGTTTGGGATTACCTGATCTGAACGAGTGTTTCAGAGCTACACAGTTAAGACTCCTATACATAGAACAAGCAAAAAGCTATAATTCAAAGTGGAAAGGGATGATGATGAGATGGGGGTGGGGTGGCGCTCAAGTGAGACTGAGATTTTGGATGCATATCCTTAAGGAGAATAACAATAACCATACAGAATATTATATTCATAAAGTAGCAGAAAGTATTCTAAGAACTAACTCAACATGGGAATCGAGAAAGGAGGTTTTGGTGATAGGGGTGACTACATTTAGGGGTACAGAGAATCGGCAGGAGGGGGATGGAATTTACTGGAGAAAACTGGCAAAGAAACCAAGGTATTGGGAGCAAATAATTAGAAATGGAAAGTTAACAGAATGGGAAGAGGCCTAGAATTCACTTGGACTGGAGACGAGAGATTGTCTTCCTTATCAAGGATTGATAGCAGAGTATAGGCAAAGAGAAAGAAATAGTGGGATCCTAAGAGAAAGACCAATTCACAAAGAAACAATGGGAGGATACAAGTATGGCTCCCAAGTATGCAACAAAGTCTAGAAGATTTAAAATCTTTGCTTGGAAGTGTATGCATAGGTATTGTATACCCCAAGCAAACTCCAAAGACTTTTTCCTCAGTTAGATTGCAAATGTTGGAGGTGTGATGGGGAAGAAAGAGGGTTAGGCACATAATATAGCATGGGACTGTAAAATAAAATGAGCAGCTGGCTTTCAGTGTGTGTGAAGATCTAGTTTTAGTAGACAATCACGGTAAATTAAGATTGCTTTGATTAATTTTTCTGAAAAGCAATATACTGTTACTTCATTAAGTACTCAGCCTTTCAAAGAGGCAGAGGAAAAGGAAGTCATGCTGAGTGAACCTGTTAGTCACCCCATATGAATAATAGGCATTGTGTTTGACAATGAATGAAGTTTAAAGCACGCAGTACCAGCCAGATGTTGGTACTACTTTTGCAGTTCAGGCAACATGTACAGGTGAGCCTGGTGACAATAATTCACTTACTTAAGCAGTGACTGGTCCATATAAAGAAGATATGCAATGACTCATAACTTAATTCAGGGTGGGGGTAAAAAGGCAAGATGGTGGTGACTTTATGTTTAGGTTAAGGGTAGCTTGCACACTACATTGACTAAGATGGATTACTAACTTTGGCTAAATGGTAATGACAATGTTGCAAATCAAAATATTGTGGAGGCCAAATACTAAGGATAAAACAAATGAGTGAGTAAATGTAAGTATGAATGATGAAATAAACAGCTATCTCAGTGAGTCAATACCCAACCCCACACAAAGGCTATAATCTCAACATGCAGTCAGTTCAAGAAAGAACAAGCTGAGAAGGAATGCCCAAAAATTCTCATAGAAAATGGAAACTAACTTCCCAAATCCAAGTACAAGAGGTGAGGTAACGAATCGGTTATACCACAGAAGAACACTAAGTGTCTAAGACAGTGTTCCTGAAATGGAGTTGCAACCTCCCTGAAGAAGCCCAGATACACTTCAGGAAAGACCTAAGCAGCTCTGAAAAAATCCATGTACATAAGATGTTAGCTGTTCAATGTCCAGTATATTTGGAATCACACTATACAGTACAATGGTAGTCAAATAATATGTGTAAATCATTAGTACAGGCCATCATGTACTTACACGGATACTAGTTACTGATAATGTGTCTGAAGGGGAAGGTTTGGTTCTGTAGTTTGATATAGTGTGAAAGCCTGTGATGTAGGGGGTACTTAATAGTAAAAAGATGAAAGCTGCACAAACTAAAATATTGAATAATCGATAATTTATTGTATCTCCTGAACAGAGATCCACAATTGCACATTATCTAATCTTGCATTATTCCTGGATGAGTTTAGAGAATTGAAAGAGAGCAGGTTGAAATTAAAAGGAATAAAAGAACTATAAACAGGACAATTAGAAACACACTAAGTGAAAAAGCAGGGCAGTAATTAGATATAATGAGTTAACAGACCAGAAGCCAATGTTATTTCACTGGGATGGGGTACATCTCAGTGACAAAGGTAAAATTTTAATGGGAATATGTATTCATTCACAGAAGAAGAAGTAGTCCTGGTAGGTAAATAATAAAAACGGGTGACAGATAAATTTATCTGAAGAAGAAGTGAATGAGGGAAAAGTTGGCAAAGTATGACAAGCAGTCAGCAGAGTGGTGACAAACAGTAGCTGAAAAGCCAGCTGCATAGGAGTCAGTGTGATGGTAGGGCATGGGATCTGCTGGCATCTGTCCTATGCAGGGTGCTAGGTAACCAGCGAGACATGGCTGACAA